>NC_090744.1:9015876-9018376 GCF_036898095.1 Palaemon carinicauda | reverse complement strand
TAAACTTCTCCTCCTCCTCCAATCAAGCAGTTGGATTGAAGCTTCTCGGAATCAGATCTCTCACGGTTGAATGACCATCAACGTTTGCGATAGGAGACCCATTTGGGTCTCTGTCCTCTGCAAATTCAATCTATCAAGAAAGACTAAGTTACTTGCTATTGTGGAATGATTTAAACCATATAAAAAATTGAAGATTTGTATTTTCTAGTCATTAATTTTGGTTTGATTTTATTACTTTTAATAATAATAATAATAATAATAATAATAATAATAATAATAATAATAATAATAATAATAATAATAATAATAATAATAGTATTTTCAAAAATGTGTTGTTAAAGCCATCTAAAGAAGATTTTCAATTTTTCTTGAATGAATAAATAATTTTGTTTGGAGTAAATAACTAGCTTGAAATAATCAGGTCTCACAATTTCCTTACAAGCTCCATCAAAAGTTTTAAATAGTAATTTTTCATGTTATTGAACTCTCAATGTCAAATCAACGTTCATTTCTGAACCAAATTTCTAAATTACCCAAAATAATAATTGAAAAAATAGCACTTTAGAAGAATAACCAAGGTAGTATGTTCTTCATCTCCTAGAAAGTATCTCTTTGTCTATAGAGATTTGATAGTTATTCAAAATTATTTTTCTATATAGTATTTTTAAGGCAATTGTAAATTAAATGAACCTTGGTAACTTTTATATATAACAACAATATCCATAATCATAAAAAAAATTCATGAAAAAGAGAAAATAAGAATAAAATAGTAATAAAAAAAAATCACTGAGTCTTCCCAAGCCAACTTATCTCTTAACGATAATGGAGTCAATAGAAGAAAATTACAATTTCTTCTGTAATATCCTTTTACGACAGATTCCAAATAGTGATGGTGATCCTACTGTCAGATAGAGAGAGAGAGAGAGAGAGAGAGAGAGAGAGAGAGAGAGAGAGAGAGAGAGCTCATGTTTAAAGGTTTAAAGGCCTCTCCTGAATGGCAGAGGAAAGGGACGGGGACATTGTCCTAGCAAACAGGACAATGCCCTATAGACTGGTCATATTACATATGATCAACACCCAAATAAGGGACAGTGACATTCACCTAGCAAGCAGGACAGTGCCCTGGTACATATGATCTAGCACCCTAGTCCTCTCTCCACCCAGGTTGGCACCATGGAGGGCCAGACAAGAGCTCACAGGGATAGTTAGTTTATAGACAAAAAAGAAACTAACGAGATTGAGTGGGACTGGAGCTCCAGTGCGGCGCTAACAAGACAGGGTCGTTTCCAATAGGCCACGAGAACCAGAGACTTATGAAGGTAAAAGAAAAATGACTTGTCTTTTTTTAGAAAAATATTTATCCAAAATGGTAAGAGTTTACCAAACCAAGATGTAGGACATTTTCACTATATCTATTTGAGTTTAGCACCACACACACACCTTAATACACCCACATCGCCAGAATCCATCCGGATGTGTGAGCCTAAAGACATTGGTAATGTACCAGGACGGGCAGTCTGTCAAGACAGACGGAGATAATATCAGTTGAAGGTGCTTTCCAATAGTAATTCCTCTCAAGACTTGATTGCTTCGTTAACGACACCCAGCGATGGACGCGAGGCAGTACAGTTGGTATTCACTGAATACGTCCTGGTATTCTGGAGGATGCATATACGTTCGGGACGAATGTTGGATCAATGGAAACAGTTTATTTGATGATTAGTGGGCTGTGATGTATTCATGTAATGTGAATGTATTCGGTAATTTGAATGTTTTCGAGTAATTTGGATGTATTCAAGTAATTTCAATGTATTCAATTGATTTGAAAATATTCGAGTAATTTGAATGTATTCGGGTAATTTTAATATATTCAGGTAATCTAAATGTATTCAAGTGATATGAAAATATTCGAGTAATTTGAATGTATTCAGGTAATTTAAATGTATTCAAGTGATATGAAAATATTCGAGTAATTTGAATGTCTTCAAGTAATCTAAATATATTCAAGTAATCTGAATGTATTAAAACATTTTGAATGTATTCGAGTAATTTCAATATATTCGAATAGTTTAAATGTATTCGAGTAATTTTAATGCATTTGTATTTCAATATAATCGTGCAATTTTAATGCATTCCAGTAATTAGATGTATTAAAGGAATTTGATTTCCATTTTGCATAGACTTTGAGTAAAATTTCATATATCCATTGGCATTCAAGTATCGAAGTCCTGAGATGAAAGAATCTTTAATCAAACGCAAAAATATTCAGGTATAAAAGTAAATCTAAAAGTGATAATTTACATGCATAAGTTTTGGAAGAAGAAGGATATTATAGTTGCATTTATATAACTACGTTATTTTAAGCAGGAAAATTATTAAAGAAAAAGTATATTTCATTTGATTTAAAAACAGAAAATCCTTCTATTTTGTTGATCAGTTAGTTATATTGATGTGTGCAGATGCCAAATACATTTAGTAGAGCCCTTCGGTATGAAGATAA
>NC_090744.1:8998376-9000876 GCF_036898095.1 Palaemon carinicauda | reverse complement strand
TATGTACGTAGTACACTCGAGTACTGCAATGTGATATGGTTCCCACACTACCAAAAGGATATTGCACAAATAGAGAGTGTACAAAGGTCCTATACTGCTAGAATAGAAGAAGTTAAGGACCTTGACTACTAGGAAAGACTGCAAATTTTAAAACTATACAGTCTAGAAAGGAGAAGAGAACGCTACATGATAATACAAGCATGGAAGCAAATAGAAGGAATTACTGAAAACATCATGGAGCTAAAAATATCAGAAAGAGCAAGCCGAGGTAGATTAATGGGGCCAAAAAAAATATACCAGGAAAACCAAGGAAGGCGCACAGGACATTAATCCACTACGCACCAGCATCGATAATGCAGCGACTATTTAATGTGCTGCCTGCTCATCTAAGAAACATATCAGGAGTGAGCGTAGATGTGTTTAAGAATAAGCTTGATAAATACCTAAGATGCATCCCAGACCATCCAAGACTGGAAGATGCAAAATACACCGGAAGATGCATTAGCAACTCTCTGGTGGATATACGAGGTGTCTCACACTGAGGGACCTGGGGGAACCCAAACAAAAAATAAGGCAATAAGGTAAGGTAAGGTAAGGCTCTCTCTCTCTCTCTCTCTCTCTCTCTCTCTCCTCTCTCTCTCTCTCTCTCTCTCTCTCTCTCTCTCTCTCTCTCTCCTATCATTCTACAATTTATAGTCTTTCTCTCTCTCTCTCTCTCTCTCTCTCTCTCTCCTCTCTCTCTCTCTCTCTCTCTCTCTCTCATTTATAATAACAGCCTTCTATTTTAGTTCAAATGTCATTATCATAATTAACATCTCATGTCCATATGAGTGGAGATAAACAGATACACAAGAATAAATACACTCAAATGGTAATAAGAAAACACAAAAAGCAGAAACAGTTCCTCTTAAAAGAAAAACTGAAAAACGTTCTTTATCAGGATAAAAATAGTATGTTGCATCTCTGTATTCCTATCTTCTTTGAATACCAAAAAGGAGTAAAACTTCTTTACGGCAATAAAGAGATAAATTCTGCTGGGGTCAAAAGAGCTTCTATCGTGAGACGATCTGAAGGGATCCTTGTCGCGAATATTTTTTTTATCTTTTAATTATGAAATACATATTTGAAATCTCACAGTTTATAATACACACACACAATTATATATATATATATATATATATATATATATATATATATATATATATGTATATATATATAGATATATATATATATGTACATATATATATATATATATACACACATACATATATATATATATATATATATATATATATATATATATATATACATATCTATCTATCTATCTATCTATATATATATATATATATATATATATATATATATATATATATATATATATATATATATAATTATATATATACATATATATATATATATCTAGTAGTGTATACTTTTTTAATCTGAGGAAGTAATTTATCTGTTTTCTCTTTTAGAAATTAAATATAAAACTTATGAGTTTAATGAATAGCTTTTCAAAAGTACAAGATTAATATGTTACTTAAACATACTTAGATGATAAGATGGTCAATCTAATACGAAACTGTCATAGATTGAAACCAGACTATAAAAAAGATTGTAACACTGGCAAGTAAGTGTTGATTGAATAGTTGTAGATAAAGGTGGTTATCAGCTTGCATTTGCTTGAATTCTTAGTAAGCGAACATTGTGTGAAAAGGTGTAAATGATTTTTATGGAATCTATATATACATATATATATGTATATATATATATCTATATATATATATATATATATATATATATATATATATATATATACATATATATATGTATATATATATACATACATATATATATATATATATATATATATATATATATATATATATATATATATATATGTGTGTGTGTGTGTGTGTGTGTGTGTATATATATATAAACATGTGTGTGAATATATATATATATATATATATATATATATATATATATATATATGTATATATATATATGTATATAAGTTAAATTCCAACCCTAGTTAAAAAAAGAAGGATGGTAATAGCCCAAGTGCTCCAATAGGGAAAAACTCATTGAAGAAAATAAATAAGGAAATTAATAAACTATATCTAAGAAATAAAATAATGAATAAGGAAACAAGTATAGAATATCTTAAGATCAGTAACAACGCTAAAATACATCTAGCATAATTAAAAAAAATCTGGTTTAATTTACCAATGGTTATAAACTAAGCTTTGAAATATTTCTGTGTCCACAGATATGTACAGATTTTTTATGAATTTATTATCATTGTAACATTATTTATGATAATTTATAATCTATACAAATTAGCTTTGATTTCATTAGAGTCTTTTTATATTCTACCGCATATAAGTGGGTACCTTGATTGTTAAAATTTAAAAAAAATCTTAGCCAAAAATAAACTTAGTCAGTGACAAACTATCTGTACGCCAATTCCTGAAAGAAATACTGACTAATTAGAAAC
>NC_090744.1:8978376-8993376 GCF_036898095.1 Palaemon carinicauda | reverse complement strand
TTTTCTGTCCTGTTGTCATTTGAATCACCAAAAACTTAGTACCCAACATAGTCAGTATGCACATCTTACAATAGAAAATAGCTCTTCATTTTTATACTTCTTATTAATTTCCCATGAAATATTCTTACTCATAGAAATTATCTAAATAAGAATCCCATGTAGGTTATCAACTTCATGCCCCATAATTTGCACCATGCAATAATTTTAGCTATATCTTTATTAAAGGATTCAGTTGTCAAAGGTCTACATTCGGGATATGTGATTGGTGCGAAGAGAGTAGCATCATCTGCATATGCAACAAACCTAGAATAGCATCATCTGCATTATGCAACAAAGTTGGCTTTTATGCCAAGCAAAAAAAGCATTTCATGATTTAGTACTATTTCGTGTATATAGATTTGAATTGTTAATTATAGCATGTTTCAAACATCCAAAAGAATAATATTCAGTAACATAATCATTACGAATGCAATAGCTATCATCCCGAAATCAAAAATGCATCTGGTGATTGATTTGCATAAAATATCGTCACTTTCATTGATCTCATCTATATTAGCTATTTACAATTATGTAATCTATCCCCCTGCATTCTTAACAGTTTTACGAAAAGGCCATTAAACAGAGATAAATGGTATATTAGCGTCAATAAGAAAAGGTAAAGAAAAAAAAAACATTTGAAATCTAGGATAAGAGAGATATAAAAAACGAATAATGAATTAGCTACAGGTCCCTCCCTGATCATTTCCTATTCGAAAACAAATATTCAGATTATGAAACCTGCTATGGAGTACATATGATCCACAGATAAGTGAAACATTAGTTGCTCAAATGATCCACCAATATGTAATACATTAGCTGCTCATGTGATCTGTCGATAAGTAATACATTAGCTGCTCATGTGATCCACCGATAGGTAATACATTACGTAATCATGTGATCTACCAATGCATAATACAATAGTTGTTCATATAATCCACCAATACATAATATATTAACTGCTCATTATTCACTGATACGTAACACATTACCTGTTCATATGATCCACCGATACATATTACATTATTTGCTCATATGATCCACCGATACGTAATACATTAGCCGCTTATATGATTCACCGATACATTATACACTAGCTGCTCATATAATCCACCGATACGTACTACATTAGTTGCTCATATGATCCACTAATACGTAATACATTAGTTGCTTATATGATCCACCGATACGTAATATACTAGCTGCTCATATGATCCACCAATACGTACTACATTAGTTGCTCATATGATGCCTCAACATGATATACATTAGCAGCTCATGGACCCACCGATACGAAATACATTAGCTGCTGATATGATCTACCGATACATAATACATTAGCTGCTCATAGACCCACCGATACAAAATATGTTAACTGCTGATATGATCCACCGATACATAATACATTAGCTGCTCATGGACCCACCGATACGAAATACATTAGCTGCTCGTATGATCCACTAATAAGACATTAGCTGCTTATATGATCCAGTGATACGCAATACATTAGCTGCTCATATGATCGAGTAATACGTAATGCATTAGTCTCTCATATGACCCCCCGAGAGGCCAAAGTGAAAAGTATAAACACTAATTGAACTGGAAGAGCTTCCAGAGGCCGGTGAATTCAGATAAAAAAGAATCTCTCAAAGATTCATTAGTGAATCGACAGTTGCTTTGACCTTTGTGCCGACGGACTAATGGATCAATTCCAAATCCCTCTTCAGAGTGTTTGGACGCTTTAAGAACTGTCAATACTGCTGCGTTGCAATTTAGACACTGTTGAATAATAGAAAGGAAGTTGATGGATATTGGCAGTGCTTAAGCGATTGAGGAAAAGTTGGCGTAACTGACAGAAGTTGGTGATGCGATATAAAAATATATAAGAAGCAAAAATAAAAGCTGAAGGAATAGAATTTGAAAAACGGATAGTTTCCATTTGGAAGAAAAAATGGAAGACAATTTGATTGTGATCAAAGACCAACAGACTTGAAGGTTTCAGGATATTTTATAATAATTAAAAAAAAACTTATAAAAAAATAATAATAACAATCATAATGATTAAAATAGCAACATAAACATCTATGAGAAAATGTTCTATGTGCGGATATGTATATGTCAATTTGTTTATAGATCTTACATGCCTCTCTATCTATCTCTATCTATCTATATATCTATCTATTTAATTACAGCCACTTAACTTAATTTTTACCAGCACTTTGCATGACATCTGAAAGGACCTATAGTGGGGATGAATTATAGAAAAGGCATACACGTTTTATATATATATATATATATATATATATATATATATATATATATAAATATATATATATATATATATATATATATATATATATATATATATATATATATATATGCATATATATATATTGATTGATTGATTGGTTTCAATTAGATTTGTTAGCAATAAAGTGTATCTGTGTTTATTCATGCATCCCTGAACGTATATATGTCACACACACACACACACACACACACAGAGAGAGAGAGAGAGAGAGAGAGAGAGAGAGAGAGAGAGAGAGAGAGAGAGAGAGATTGGAAAAATACTCACAACGCGAAATGAGAAATATTTGAAAAAAATATACATACATTTTCTGGATGAATGGGTGTGTAGGGAGTTTGTCAGAAAGTTAGAAGCTGGAAATTATATATATATATATATATATATATATATATATATATATATATATATATATATATATATATATACATATATATATATATATTTCAATTCCCCTGGTATAAATGTAGCATTGCCTTTACCGTTTTTTTTTTCTTTTTTCTTTTTTTTTTTCGCTGGAAATATCCAGATGCAAAAGTTACGACAAAGGTATACAAAACTGTTTTTCAACAGTACTCGTACCTGACCTCAATCTAAATTAACTTTTAAGGATTATTCTCGCTTCTCTACTATTTATTATTTTGATATTAATTTAGTTGTGTAGATTATGTAGACTTCTTAATTCATTTCTCATGCCCCAAATATTATTGATAGTATACTGTTGTTTAAGACAATCCGTAGTATTGAAGAAATTTTGTTGGTATAAATATTGAAGATAGTCTAGGGGTCCTATCATACTACTGATAGTTAATCGTAGATTAAATATTTTGATAGGTACCTGTGATAAAATATACTGTTATCTTTTTTCAGTTTCAAAATTGTACGAATACATATGAGAGAGAGAGAGAGAGAGAGAGAGAGAGAGAGAGAGAGAGAGAGAGAGAGAGAGAGAGAGACGATACATGAAAGTGATTAAGGCCCCAGGGCAATTCCATGGACGCTGGAAACTAATTTAACTGCTCTTTGCAAAGTTGCTAATACGAGGACGTCGACAGCTACTCTTATTTGACCTCAAATATAAGACGATGTCTAATACCGATGAAGGATATTCGGACAGAGTTAAATGGAAATTTCCCTAAAAAACTATTTATCTTCATCTCCTCCCACACCTATTGGCGCTAAGGGCCTCGATTAGATTCCACCTGTCGTCTCTACCTTGAGGTTTTAATTCAATACTTCTCCACTCATCATCTCACACTTCGCGCTTCATAGTTCTCAGCCATGTAGGCCTGGGTCTTTCAACTTTTTTAGTGCCTTGCAGAGCCCAGTTGAAAGTTTGGTGAACTAATCTCACTTTGGGAGTGCGAAGAGCATGATCAAACCATCTCCATATACACCTCACCATAATCTCATCCACATATGGCACTCGAGTAATGTCTCTTATAGTTTCATTTCTAATCCTGTCCTGCCATTTAACTCCCAATATACTTCTGATGGCTTTGTTCTCAAATCTACTAAATCTGTTGCAGATTATTTCATTGTCAAACCACGACTCATATCTATAAAATAACAGTTAAGTTTACAAAATAAAAAAAAATAAAAAATTAATTCATTTACGTTGGAGTCATTAACCGTTTCAGTACGAAGCATTGTGTCAATAGGCGTATGAGGAGATGTTGATAAAGATGATATAATGTTTACAACATACCTAATATGCTCCTTTGGCTGAATTACATATTAACCATGAGATTACAAGCAAACCTTTCGCTTATTTTCATTCTTTGTATCCCATTCAGCTATTTAAAAATTATGATAAATGTTATTTTAATAGAACACATAAATAAAATGTCTAAGCATTATGTTGACGGGAAATAGTACGTATTCAAACCAAGCTATTCCCAAGATTAGAAACAATTACAGAATATCTGGAGTGAAAAACATCTTAATATAGCACTAGAGTAGCAATCAAAGGAAATGGAAAGATCACTATCGAAGATGAAGATTTATTACAGATCCATCTATTGAGCATTTAGAGAACTAATGACTCGATTCATAGGAAATAGGCCTGCCAGACTAATGACTTGTTTATGAGAATTCAAGAGGAATGGAATTATATATCTGATGCCTAAAAATGATATAGAGAAGTGTTGTAGTGGTCAAGAAAAGATATATAGAAAAAAAATCATTATATGATCTTGGCTAGATGGAGAAAAAGAGGAACTCATATATTTATAGATTTGGAAATTATTTCACAGAAATATCTTCGAATTAGTTGTTATCAGGACGTAAATACTTCATACATTGGTAGAGAGAGAGAGAGAGAGAGAGAGAGAGAGAGAGAGAGAGAGAGAGAGAGAGAGAGAGAGAGAGAGAGAGAGAGAGAGAGATGCAATAATATAAAGAGAAGAGAAGAGAATAGTCGTAATGAAAATAAACTAAGGAAATTGGAATTCATAATAAAGTATCCAACGTAAACATTAATAAAAGTAAAAAAAAAAAAAAATCATGTTCGGGTATTCGAAGACTTATAGATCTTACATGCCTACCAAAAGCATTATCAAATATCCCTTACTGGCTTTTAGATCCCCGTTAGGCTTCCCCATGTGTTGGTTAAGTGAGTTTTAAAAGCTCCTTCCCCTTCAAACAATTTTATGGGCTTTTTTACCACTCTGGAACTCTTAAACACTTCCAGGAAGTGACTCAGTTGCTATTTCTTTCGTTTGATCACCTTTTTTATGAGTAACTACTCCACGCCTTCATGCCTGTCAATCAATTAACTCTCTCTCTCTCTCTCTCTCTCTCTCTCTCTCTCTCTCTCTCTCTCTCTCTCTCTCTCTCTCTCTCTCTCTCTCTCTCTCTCTCGTAGTAGTAGTAGTAGTAGTAGTAGTAGTAGTAGTAGTAGTAGTAGTACTAGTAGTATTAAATGGTGTTATATGGTAATCTGTTTTCAAATATTATTTGGTCTTTGAATATAGTTTTCAAAATTTCAATTACTGTTCTTTACATGAATAGAAATAAATACTATCGCTAAGTAGAAATTTATTTCCTCTGCATAAGTGTATCTACATGCGAGTATGTATTCATGTGTAATAGTAGGTGTGAGAGAGAGAGAGAGAGAGAGAGAGAGAGAGAGAGAGAGAGAGAGAGAGAGAGAGAGAGAGAGAGTAGACGAATAATTTTGATTGAAAGTTTGTCCCTATTATTACTATTATTATTATTATTATTATTATTATTATTATTATTAGCTAAGCTACAACCCTAGCTGGAAAAGCGGGATACTATAAGCCCTAAGGCTCCAACAGGGAAAAATAGCCCAGAGAGGAAAGGAAAGAAGAAATAAGGAAATTAATAAACTATATGACAAGTATTGAACAATTAGAATAAAATATTTCAAGAACAGTAGCAGAATTAAAAAATTTTTCATATAGAAACTATAAAAAGAGACTTATGTCAGCCAGTTCAATATAGAGATATTTGTTACAAGTTTTAACTTTGAAAATTCAGCCAAATTAACGATCTGATTAGGAAGATTAATTCATAATTTCAAGTGAATCTACTTTTATTAAAAAACTGAATTTAACTTTAATTGTCTTTCTTAACTTTTTAGTTATTGATTTGGGATTTAAAAAACACATTTAAATCTCTTAATATATAAGGCTTTCATTTCATCCCATCCATGACACTAGTATGTTTTATATCTCTAGTGAACAGTAAGAAGGCAAAAAGTCCTTCCCAAGAAATAAATATCCCATATTCCGCATGTAATGAAAATTCTCAACAATGAATAAATAATCAAATTTACTAAACAGTATTACCATACATTCCACTTCCCTTCTTATCTGTCATGAGGAAAAAGACTGAAATTTATGAGCAAAACAATCCTAAATATAACAATGGGAAATAAGGGAAATAACAAGAGCCTAAATTTAAGAAGAACCTAAAGTTATAAGAATAGAAAAATAAGTAAGATAACAGGAAGCTAAAGATATAAATATAAAAAGATAAGTTAATTCTGAACCGGAGTATTAGGAAAATAAATATCACTTTTTCATCTTTAGTGAAGAAAATATATGAGTTTCCTACTGGCTATTGTGAAGGGATGTCCCATTGCCTAAAGTACGTGAGTTGTTGACAGAAATCAGATTTATGTTGGCTTTTCCTTCCTCTTCGTTCTCCCCTTCATAGGAATCCAGGAATGGTAGGAATCCTTGAATGTTAAGGAGAATAAATCCTTCTTCGTCCTATTGTTGTATGCATTTTGTGACGGCCAGGGGGGAACCCTTCAAAGGACTTTCTTCGTTTTATTGTTGTATGCATTTTTGGCGGGATGGAGACTCTTCAAATGACGTGAATTGTTGAGGTATATTTTTTATCTCCTACAAAGTTTGGGTAGTTTATTTATTTAGATATTCTTTATAAATCATAAAGCTGATGGATATAGGGATATCAATAGCTTTTCTTGGTGCAATTAGTCATCTTAAAATCTCATTTTCACTTTTTTTTATTTATCTATTTTTTATTTTTAGCTGAATTGGGTTCCGCATAATATTACAATCACATATTATTAAGGTTAGATATTTCTTCATGAGTATATGTTGACTTTCATTTTATGTAGCTGATAGAAGTAGTTAGGCAAAAAATTTCATAACACATATACCAACTACTGCCAACAAAGAAAAGTACATAAAAACCTGATTTAGAATACATTGATTTCCCCGTATTATTCGCAACAAGTGCAAAAAGATAGAAACAAATCATTAATGAAATCAATAAATACTTATATCCATTTTCAAATAAAATTAGAAGGCTTTTTACACTAACATCTCAGCCGCTGCCTTTATACGGCTACAGTCTGAGATGTCAGTTTCCAATTTTTATTTGGAAATCAATCATAAAAGCCGTTACTAATGTAGTGCCACTTGGCAATAAGTATTCCATGACTGACATAAGATTAATGAAGGATTTCAAAGATTATGTGGTAAAGATCTTGTTTTAGGAGAAGATTGAGGAATCTGACTGGCAAAGGAGAATGAAAGGTGGAGGATAAAAATGAGAGTAGGATCAAAAGAATTGAGGAAGGGGGGATATAGAAGGAAAAAGATGAAAATAGGGTTAGTGTAAAAAAGAGAAGGCAAGGTGAAGGAAGTTTTAACACTAATACAGGAACATAAATTCAAGTAAATACTTCAAAGTTTAGGGATAAATTTAAAAAATTAATTTCATACTTTCGTGATTAACTTTAAGAAAATATTTCATTCTTTAGTACTTTACTTTAAAAATTATTTCATACTTTTGTGATTAATTTCAAGATAGTAGTTCATGCTTTCGTAATTCACTTTAAGAAATACTATGTTCTTTGACTAGCCAGATAGCACTACATTGGATCCCTCTCTGGTTACAGCTCGTTTTTCCTTATCTCCTTTCCCTACTGAGCTATTTTGCCAGTTGGAGAGTTGGGTTTATAGCAGTCTGCTTTTCCAAATAGTGTTCTAGCTTAAATAGTAAAAATGATAATAATCAGTATCTCAGAAATATTTCGTTTAATATTAGGATCAGAAATCAAACACTTCTAGTTATTCAGGTTGTGGTGGCCTATGCGGTAACGTTCCTGACTGGAAAACGCCAGACTGGGGTTCGAATCACCTTTAAATTCGTTAGTTCCATTGGTCGCTACAACCTCACCATTCTTGTGAGCTAAGGATATGGGTTTGGGGAACCTATAGCTCAATCTGCTGAGTCATCAGCAGCCATTGCCTGGCCATTCTTAGTCCTAATTCGGGTGGAGAGGAGGTCTTGGGCGCTGATCATATGTATATATTGGATAGTCTATAGAGCATTGTCCTGCTTGATAGGGCAATGTCACTGTCCCTTGCCTCTGCCATTCATGAGCGGCATTTAAACCTTCAATATATTGTGGTAGAATATTGGTTATACTATATATACATTAAGTCATGTGATATTCAATGAGGAAAAATATCAGCTTTGGAGTGAATTAAAAAACAAGTAAACCCATCGTAAAAATACGTTATTTTCTGGACGCCTTATTCCTTATCTTAGGCGAATAAGTTTGAAGCCCGAAGAAGCATTTTTGATGAAAAACTTTTTCCCTTCTTATAATTACTTTTTAAGTGGTATCAGAAGAGATAAAAACAATGGGGGTAAACTTTATACTTTATAAAAAATTTTATACATTTCATTTAATAACTTTCGAGTTTATTTCAGACTTACCACAAAGTTTTTTTAGAGGTTTCAGATACATGATTTCGTACCTATTTTGTCAAACACACACAATGTGAACAGATAAATTAGGTAAATTACCTTGCAAGAGCCAAAAAATCTGAAATGAGATAAAAGAAAATTGTTTATTTCAAATTCATTTTCTGTGCAAAATCAGTTTGGTACCAAAATGGAATATCCAAATCAGTTCTGTACTAAAAGGAATGACACTAGAAACAACAATGACAAATCAATTAGATTGACCTCTAATCAGTTCGGTGCCAAAAGGAATGAAGACGAGTCAGTTTAGCGCCAAAAAGAATTACACCAAATCAGTTTGGCGCCAAAAGAAAGGGACGACAAGTTATGTGTGTGTGTAAATACACAACATACACACACGCACACACGCACACACACACACACACACACACACACACATATATATATATATATATATATATATATATATATATATATATATAAAACGGGGGAGGGTGGGCTGTGGAAACCTAGCAGTACCAGCCTAACTCGGTTGAGTCTCTTGTCAGGCTGGGAGTAACGTAGAGAGGAGAGATTCCCGTTTTTGTTTCATTTGTTTGATGTCGCTACCTCCCAAATTGGGGGGAAGTGCTTTGGTATATGTATGTATGTATATATATATATATATATATATATATATATATATATATATATATATATATATATATATATATATATATATGTATATATATATATATATATATATATATATATATATATATATATATACATACATACATTAAAGCAATGAAAATCATGCAGCATAATCCAATTAATCAGTTAAGTGACGCCCAATTAATTGACAACACTCGGGATCTAAACATGATTGTTGTTCCTCGGGATGACATCGAAAACCATTTCATTGCAGGTGATAAATCAAGAGCTAAATCCTCTCAAATGCAGCTGTTCATTATCACTATCTCCCCAGAAGTGATTAATCATTGAGATTAATGGATTCTATATCACAAATCGACCTTATAAACCCCTACAGAGAACTTTATATACTGTAGATATAATCAAAGATGCAAGGGGAAGATTTTAGCTGTTAGTTCTCTTCCTGATAATAAATTAAGGTAATTTGATTCGTCTGGATATCTTATTGTTTTATTGTTATCAATGATAGATAAGATATGATGTAATACCTGTATTTATACATGCTCTGAAATTAGGACGCTTGCGATAACGAAAATTCTTCTATTGTTGTCAGAATATGATAGAGAATATAAAGATAATTTCTGAAATATTACTCTAGGGCCATTGATAAAGTAAATTTATGCCATAGCTAAGACTAAAAGAAAGGAAAAATAAATAACTAAACATTGATATAGATATCTTAGCAATACGTAGATAAGTATAATGATATTGTAAAAAAGAAAAGGGGAATAAAAACGACATAGTTAATTTTTCATTTGAGAACAAAGCCCTCAGGAGAATATTGGGAGTTAAATGGCAGGACGTAATTACGAATGAAACTAAAAGACAGATTACTCTAGTGCCATGTGCGGATGAGATCAGGGTGAGGGGTAGATGGAAGTGATTTTGAGACGTTCTTCGCACTCCCCAAGAGAGATTAGTTCACCAAACTTTCAACCGGGCTCCACAAGGCACTAGAAGAGTTGGAAGTCCCAGGCCTACATGGCGGAGGACTATGAAATGTGAAGTAGGAAATGAATGAAGAAGTATTGATTTTTAAAGCTCATTGTAGAGATGACTAGCGAAATCTAATTAAGGCCCTTTGCGTCAATAGGCGTAGCAGGAGATGATGATGATGATGATAACAAAAAGATGTATTTCTTGGTAATATTAAAAGAAGTTTTTATGCGAAGTTAACTTTTCAGGTAGTGCTATTGTTCTCCATCTTCTTAGAAACTCTTCAGATGACATGCATTGTGGAATTATACTTCTTTGTACATCTATTCATTGCAGATATTGCTTTTTTCTTGTGTATTATCGCGTCTTTAAAGATTTTCCTCACGTTTAATGATGGGAAATAATTAAGGAGGGGTAGATGTTTCAAAATAGAGAATGATTCCTGATACATAAAAATGAAACTGTACTTAAACTTAAATTAACACACGTTTGCAAATGTAAATGCACATACACACTATATATATATATATATATATATATATATATATATATATATATATATACATATATATATATATATATATATATATATATGTGTGTGTGTGTGTGTGTGTGTGTGTGTGTGTGTATGCATGCTTATATACACATATATATACACATAAGCATATTTACATATATAAATATATATATGTATACATATATATATGCTTATATATACATATATATACATATGCATATTTATACATAGTGTATATATATAATGTAAATGCATATCCACACTCATATATAAATATATATATATACATGCTTATATACACATATATATACACAAGCATATTTACATTTATAAATATATATATATATATATATATATATATATATATATATATATATATATATATATATATATATATATGGATATATATCAACACAACATCGTGTTCAAATAGAAATAAATTTCTACCTCATACTTGGGATCGAACGCTTATATATACATATGCATATTTTTACATAATGTATATATATAATGTATATATATACATATATACCTATATATAATGTATATATATATATATACATGTATAATATATATGTTTAAATATGTATATAAACCTATATATACATATATATATGTATATATATATATATATATATATATATATATATATAGAGAGAGAGAGAGAGAGAGAGAGAGAGAGAGAGAGAGAGAGAGAGAGAGAGAGAGAGAGAGAGAGAGAGAGAGATAACCCACATCAATTAAACACTGTATTCTCGTTGATTGATTGATTAATTAGCAGTTAACAGGCATCCTGACTTCTAAGGTCATTGACTCCGAATATCTTCCTTGAAGTCAAGAGTATTCAAATGAGAAGGCAGGCGACTAATGGAACTATAAAACTTCTAATAGAATTCTCATTTAAGTCTAATATATTTGTCACATTGCTAGCTTCACAGAGAGATATATCAGTTTCTAAATTTTCCTTGGAAATCAATAAATAATGTCATTACTGATGTAGGAGCTTCATGGAGCATAATTGGCTGGCTGGCAGAAAATTGATGAAGATTGACGCTGTCGAAGTGCTAAACTGGAAAACGTTTTCCAGATAAGAATGAGGTGGGTTAGATTGGGGGAGGTGGGGGTCCTAGGAAGCACTAGTGAAGGTCAGTATTCAGAAAACCAGAATGGATTTTCCATCAGAGTAAGAAACATTTATTGAATTCATATATATACAGTATATATATATATATATATATATATATATATATATATATATATATATATATATATATATATATAGATAGATAGATAGATAGATAGATATATACATATATACATACATATGTATATAAAACACACATACTCATATATGTATATATATACACATATATACATATATATATATATATATATATATATATATATATATATATATATATATATATATATAAAACACACATACTCATATATATATATATATATATATAAAACACACATACTCATATATATATATATATATATATATATATATATATATATATATATATATATTTATATATATGCGTGTGTGTATATGTGTGTGTAGGGAGGCTGGTTCTGAAGTACCAATGAATATACAATATACCAAAGTTGGGTAACATTTAGATTAATTTTCATATTTTCACTTAATCACTACACTCCGACGCTGCATATGACATGAGTAATTAAAGAAAGTAATCTCTGAAGCATTACTGCCTAAACAAAATTTTGAAGAACTTTTCTAAGCTTACGATAGAAAGATAAAATTATTTATGCAACGAATCGAAAAATTTTCTCTATTTATACAACGAGAACAAGTATTCATAAGGGTTTTTTAGAATCCAGTCCAAAACCGAAAAATATTTATGGTGACAAGGCCGAAAAAGAAAGGAATCACTTTGGCTACATTTTTTTTTTTTTTTTTTTTTTTTGAGGTTCACTTGAAATGTCAAAAAAAAAAAAATAAGAAAATACTCGACAATAAAATCCGTGAAGAGTTTTTCTGAATAGTATTGTTTCTAAAATTCACTACTCAATGCCTTTTGCATATTTTTATTTATCATTTTTATAAATGCTTATGTCTATTAAACTGATAAAAAAGGAAACGTCGTTTTATATGTGAATAATATTTAGCGCAAAAGAATGAAATTTTTTAGAAAGAGGAAACCAAAACTAGCTGAAGTTATATTTTACATTTTGATGATATGCATTGGTATGGCAGTGGGGATGTTCAAATAATATTTTTTACATTAGGGATATAAACATACGCGACTAACGAGTATACTGTACCATTTGCTAGGACAGACAAGCAACGAAATAATGTATATTTGCAAGCGAAGTGAGCCACAGCAAAGCAAAGACCAGTAAGTGAATAATTAGTGTTTGTTAATTGACCATACTCGTAGATACTCTTATTAGTGTTCGCCCACTTGGCTAACCAGCGTAGCACAACATGTACCGCTTGCCAGGGCAGAGGAGCAATGCAATAATGTAAAATTGCAAGCAAAGCGAGCCACAACAGAGTAAAGGCCACTAAGTGAATAATTCGTCACCATCATCATCATCTCCCCATATGCGTACTGACGCAAAAGGCCTCGGTTAGATTTCGCCTGTCATCCCTATCTTGAGCTTTCAATTCAACACTTCTCCATTCATCATCTCCTACTTCGCGCTTCACAGTCCTCAGCCATGAAGGTCTGGGTCTTCCAACTCTTTTAGTGCCTTGTGGAGCACAGCTGAACATTTGGTGAACTAATCTCTCTTGGGGACTATGAAGAGCATGCCCAAACCATCTCCATCTACACCTCATCATGATCTCATCCACATATGGCACTCAAGTAATCTCTCTTATAGTTTCATGTTTAATCCTTTCCTGCCATTTAACTCCCAATATCATTCTGAGGGCTTTGTTCTCAAATATATTAAATCTAATGGAGATTGGTTCATTGTCATACCATGACTCATGTCCATAGAGTAACACCAATCTCACTAAAATTATATATAATTTGATTTGAATATGTAATATGTATATTCATATGAATAATTAGTGTTAGTTAATTGACTATACATGTAGATACACATATTAGTGTATTAGTCTTGATGACGACACACAGATAAGAAGTCATGTGAGCAGCAGGTCTGGTGACCTGATGTTCTACACACGTACTGGTTTGTATTATAATCTTTCCTCTTTGCTTAAACTCCACAAAAGTTTGAAGGTGAAACGAAACTTATAGATATTGATTTCTATTTGAGATAGTGGCTGTTATTTGGCATTGGATTTTGGATACAATAACTTCCCCAAAAAATATTTCACAAATGATATTGAAAAATGGCATGTATGATAAATATTAAAACTCCAATAACCTCCACATCTCAAAGCTATTGAATCTGTTATGATTAATGAAATATAAATTGTATATATAATATGTATATCAGTCTCAGATCACGGTTACATAATTCATACAATAATTCAGCGTTATCATGGCTAAGCCAAAGGAATTATACAATGAATTAGCATTGGTTTGATGTTGAATACAAAGATACCATCATATGTACAACATAAGAGAAACAATTAGGGAGAATATTGAGATTATTTCGAGCCACCATTAATATGGAAATGGGAATTAGTTATGCCTTTCTGAAAGGGAGGACAGCAAGCCTCAAGCAGTCGATCTCAGACTGTCTGTAACTCCGAATGTCCAACAAGTAATTAGATGAAGGCTCCCTTCTGTTCTGTAACTTCTCTATGCCAAAGCGAGGATCTCCTCTGCTCCTGTATCTTCGAGGCTACTGTATAGTTTGAGAAACTGACCAAACTCTCTGAGAACCAGGTTATTGAACTTAATTGGAAACAAGTACCCAAACAATGAGTTCACTGAACTCTGTTCATTTTCAGTTGTCTTCGTTCATATCTCTCAGTATCGTTTGTTTCATATTCTATTTTCATTCAAGCCTGCTAAGTGGATGTTGTTGTCATCACAGTAATTGCTGAGTTGGGTAATGAAGTTTCAAATTAGATTTGCTTATTAATGCCACCGATGATTGATACCATAATTAGGCTTTTCATTAATAGTGAATATATCCCTTTTGATTATATGATTCCATTGAATCTGTTCTTTTATTAATCAATGGATGATTCGTTTTATTGATATGGGCCAGAAGGTCCGACACTGATGCCAGGGATGCAATCCAACGCTGGGAAAATAGGATACAAGAGAGGAAGGGACAACGATGATACAGTAGAAGGCTGATTAATTACTGGGACATCTTCAAAGGTAGGACATCGAGAAATGAG
>NC_090744.1:8970876-8973376 GCF_036898095.1 Palaemon carinicauda | reverse complement strand
TTTTATATTTTGAAGTGTCCTTTCTTCTAAGTCCCTTTTTTCATTTTCTTTCGACTGTATAATCTTTTGTTCTGCATTTTCTATCTTACATTTTATTTCCCTCATTTTCCACACATTTTTTTCTTTTGCAAGATTTTTCTTCCACTTTTTAATTTTCTGAAATAAGATCCTTCTGTCTCTTGGTATGTACGTCTTTTGTTTATTGTTTTTTTTCGGTACATATTTTTCAACAATTTTCTCCAGTATTTTGTACAGTATATCCGTATTTACCTGTATATTATCACTTATAAATACATTTTTCCATTCTTTATTCAGTTCTTCATTTATTTCTGACCATTTTATATTCTTACTGTAAAAGTTATATTTTCCATATCCTTCCCAAAGTTTTGTGCTTTTATCAATTCTGTGATCACTTGCTTTGGAATGAACTGTCAATTCTATGACATTGTGGTCTGAAATTCCCGTGTTATACACTATTATTTCTTTAACATAATTCACCTCATTCACAAATACTAGATCTAGGACATTTTCCTTTCTTGTTGGAATGTGGTTTATTTGTTGCATATTATGTTCTAATAGCATATCTTGAAGCTTTTCAAATTGCCTCTTATCTTCTGCACTACTATTACTATCTTTTTTATATGTATACATACAACCACTTTCTTCTATCCGTTCTTTCCAATCCACGAAAGGAAAGTTAAAATCTCCGGATAGGAGTATATTCCAGTCTTTATGGTTTCTACATATATCATCTATTTTTTCTATTATTATGTCAAACTCCTTAGTGTTTGGGGGTCTGTAAACTACAATATTCATTAGTTTTTCAAATTCAAATTCTACCGCAATCAATTCACATTCTGTGTTGCTGTATTTTTCACATACTTTTCCTTGATTTATGTCTCTTCCATATATTGCGGTTCCCCCTTGATTCCTATTTTTTCTGTCTGATCTATAAGTTTGGAAACCCTTTATCTGGTCATCACTGCCAGTCTCTTGGGAATACCATGTTTCACTTATATTTAATATATCTATTTTTTCAATTTGGGTTAGTTCTTCTAAGAACTCTATTTTCCTTTTAGAGTTACTCGTGACTAAACCCTGTGCATTCATTACTATTATGGTTTGTGTTTCATCCCCATTATTTAATATTGGTAATAATATGGATTCTCTCATGCTTCCTTCCTGTTCTGATATGATGTTCTTTTCTTCATTTCCCGGAATTCTGCCATTAAAAAATCCAACTTTTCTATTATATTTGCTCTTTCGCCTTCATATTTATTTGTGTGTGTATACCTGCAACTGTCCCCATATCTGCACCAACCCCTGGCATTATAGATGCATTCTTTGTAGTTGGGCTCTAAATGTGCAGGTTTGGGTTGAAAGGCCTCATATCTTGGGGCTCTTGGTTCAAAGCGCGGTATATACACGGCCTGCTTTTTTGTTTCTTTTTTTGTTTCTTTTTTGCTTTCATTTTTCTTTTCAGTTTGCTGAGTTTTCTTACTCTCATTCATAGTTGCAGGATGCATATATCGACATTTTTTGTTGTAAATGCATCCTTTTCCTTCTTTTAGGTTTTTGCATATTTTTGGATGGAGATCTCTGCATTCGTCTCCATATCCGTCTAAATACGCACATTTACCATATATTTCATAATTATGGCATATCTTTGGATGCTTGTAGTAGCATCTTTCGCCAAATCTGCAATTCCCTCTTTTCAGCATATTGCAGACTATATCCTTCTTTTCTATTTTTTCTTGTTCTTGCTCTTCCCTAAAATTATGTAGGTCCGGGTAGAGTCTCTTGGGTCTATTATTTGTTTCCATCTGGTAATTTATTTCTTCATAAGTATGTTGTTGGATGGCATCATAGGTTATATCAATGATTTCTTCTGCATCCTTACACATATCCTGTTCATTGTTCTCTTCTTCTTCTTTTTCTTCTTCTTCTTCTTCTGTTTCTTCTTCTTCCTCTTCTTTATCTTCAACTACTTGCAGATTTAGTCTCGACTTAATTATATTTTCTATCCAGACTAAGCATGTTGAGCAGAATACCTTTGTGTCTTTATTTTTTATTTTTTGCTGTATTTCAGCACATGTGGGATGTGTTGGGACATGACAGGCATCACATTTTCTAATCAATTGTTGAGGATTATTAATGGAATACCATATCTTACATGTATTACACCATTTTGGCATTCTTTTTCCCATTGCATCAATCAGCATATTCACCATATTGGACTTCTTATTGTTCTTTGATGGAATGTGTTGATTGATGTAGACTTTCTTTATAAGTAACTTTAACACTTGGATTTTCTTTGGAATTTCTTCTATTATTTTGCTGATGTTTTCCGCAGATTTGCTCCAGTTTATTGGATCATATTATTTCAATATGTCTGCGAATATTTTTCCGTCACATTGGTTGACGTTACTAGTGACCTCTGTTATCAAACGGTCGAGCTCCTGTTTCGCCAACTCATGGAATTTATTTTTTGCTGAGTCCA
>NC_090744.1:8959654-8962154 GCF_036898095.1 Palaemon carinicauda | reverse complement strand
AACGTCAGAACTTACACTAGGCCTAGCTACTTCGAAGCCATTGTTTTTAAGCTAGTGCTCTCTCGCTCTCCTAGAGAGCGTTTACGTTGGCTAGGCGACTGGTTTTTGCACCAGGAGGAGTTTTAGGGATACAGCCTTTGATTTCCCTTCTTTTAAACTGGCTTATAGAGCGAGAGTCTGATAGGACACGAGAGAAGTTCTCGGCTTGGGAGTTCATGCCTCTGCCCAGATAGACTTCTCATTTCTGGTAGACTCGCCCTGGCGCCTAGCCAGGAGACGCTCCAAGTTGTTTACAGGACAACTTCTCAGCTTTTGTCAAGCCTTTGAAGTTTTGCTGTACTATTATGTCACACATAACTAGGCTTTCAGGGATGGTAAACGGTTCCGCCTCAGTCGCTAACCCCGTCTGTTGCCACACCTGCTCCCGTAGACCCTAAATGGGCTTTGCTGCAAGCCATGCAGTCCAAGCTTGCGTCCTTGATAGAGGACTTAAATGCGGAGAAGAACCTTCTGGCCAACAACCTTCCAACCGGTCGGTTGTGCGCCCTGTTGACGCTGAGGTAACCTACTCGCGTCTGCCAGTTGAGGTGGTTCCTCCTTCTGGCCAACAACCTTCCAACCGGTCGGTTGTGCGCCCTGTTGACGCTGAGGTAACCTACTCGCGTCTGCCAGTTGAGGTGGTTCCTCCACCGATGCGACCCAGTGTGGGTTGCCAGTCGCACGTTGACGTTAAGCGACGCTCGGAGGTGGTTGTTGACGTTCAGGACGTTCAACAACCAGCAGAGGTGACTTGTTGTGACGCAGTGCGTCAACCTCAGCAACCCGGTAGGGTGTTGACTGCACAACCCAGACAGTTTAGACAGTTTCGGGTTGACGCTGTACTTCCTCGCGCACCCATGGTTGTTGACAGTTCACAGACTGTGCAGCAGTGCCATGATATTGCGTCCGGCTCCGTCACGCATCCACTAGTGCGACCGGATTCAGCGAGTCAGACGTTGCCCACTCTGTTGCCGTTTCCTCATCAGTTTCGGATGAGGAACCCTCTGATGAGGACGTTGCTGAACAAGACGATCAGCCCCCAGCCCTGCTATCCATCCAGAAGATGCTGAAGAAGGAACGCTGCCCAGTCAGGCTGTGGATGAGTCTGGTAGGGACACTGTCATCCGTGGATCAATTTGTGTCACTAGGAAGACTACACCTCCGTCCTCTTCTATACCATCTAGCTTTTCACTGGAAAAAGGACAAGACGCTAGAAGCGGTCTCGATCCCGGTTTCCGGAAAGATAAAGTCTTGTCTGACTTGGTGAAAGGACTATATCAACCTTAGAGAGGGTCTTCCCCTGACTGTTCAGACTCCCAACCACGTTCTCTTCTTGGACGCATCGGACGTAGGCTGGGGTGCAACATTAGACGGTAGGGAATGCTCGGGATTATGGAACTCTAGTCAAAGGACAATGCATTTCAACTGCAAGGAGCTACTGGCAGTACGTCTGACCTGGAAAAGCTTCAGGTCTCTCCTTCAAGGCAAAGTGGTGGAGGTGAACTCGGATAACACCACGGCTTTAACGTACATCTCCAAGCAAGGAGGGACCTACTCTCTGACATTGTACGAGATCGCAAGGGACCTCCTCACCTGGTCAAAAGGTCTAGACAGATCACTAGTAACGAGGTTCATCCAAGGCAACTTGAATGTCATGGCAGATTGTCTCAGTCGGAAGGGACAAATAATTCCAACAGAATGGACCCTCCACAAGGATGTATGCAAGAGACTTTGGGCCACCTGGGGCCAGCCAACCATAGATCTCTTCGCAACCTCGATGACCAAGAGGCTCCCAATATTTTGCTCACCAATCCCGGACCCATCAGCAGTTCATATAGATGCCTTTCTACTAGATTGGTCACATCTAGATCTATATGCATTCCCTCCGTTCAAGATTGTCAACAAGGTACTGCAGAAGTTCGCCTCTCACAAAGGGACAAGGTTGACTCTAGTTGCTTCCCTCTGGCCCGCGAGAGAATGGTTCACCGAGGTACTTCGATGGCTAGTAGACGTTCCCAGAACACTTCCCCTAAGGGTGGACCTTCTACGTCAGCCACGCGTAAAGAAGGTACACCAAGGCCTCCACGCTCTTCGTCTGATTGCCTTCAGACTATCGAAAGACTCTCGAGAGCTAGAGGCTTTTCGAAGGAGGCAGCCAGAGCAATTGCTAGAGCAAGGAGAACATCCACCCTTAGAGTCTACCAATCGAAGTGGGAAATCTCCCGAAACTGGTGCAAGTCAGTATCCGTATCCTCGACCAGTACCTCTGTAACTCAAATAGCTGACTTTCTCTTATATCTGAGGAAAGAACGATCTCTTTCAGCTCCCACTATCAAGGGTTACAGAAGCATGTTGGCATCAGTCTTCCGTCACAGAGGCTTAGATCTTTCCAACAATAAAGATCTACAGGACCTCCTTAAGTCTTTTGAGACCACGAAGGAGCGTCGTTTGGTTACACCTG
>NC_090744.1:8944654-8954654 GCF_036898095.1 Palaemon carinicauda | reverse complement strand
GCCCCACAATTTGTACCATCCAATAATTTTAGCTATATCTTTATTAAAGGATTCAGTTGTCAAAGGTCTACATTCAGGAGATGTGATTGGTGCAAAGAGAGTAGCATCATCTTCATATGCAACAAACTTAGAGTAGCATCATCTGCATATGTAACAAGCTTAGAGTAGCATCATCTGCATATGTAACAAGCTTAGAGTAGCATCATCTGCATATGCAACAAACTTAGAGTAGCATCATCTGCATATGTAACAAGCTTAGAGTAGCAGCATCTACATTATGCATTAAAGTTGGCTTTTATGCCAAGCAAAAAAAGCATTTCATGATTTAGTACTATTTCGTGTATATAGATTTGAATGGTTAATTACAGCACGTTTCAAACATGCAAAAGAATATTCAGTAACATAATCATTGCGAATGCAATAGCTATCATCCTGAAATTAAAAATTCATCTGGTGACTGATTTGCATAAAATATAGTCACGTTCATTGATCTCATCTATATTAACTATTTTCAAGTATGTAATCTATCCCCCTGCATTGTTAACAGCTTCAATAAAAGGCCATAAAACAGAGATAAAGGGTATATTAGCGCTAATAAGAAAAGGTAAAAAAAAAAAAAAATTTGAAATCTAGGATAAGAGAGATATAAAAAACGAATAATGAATTAGCTACAGGTCCCTCCCTGATCATTTCCTATTCGAAAACAAATATTCAGATTATGAAACCTGCTACGGAGTACATAGAATCCACCGATAAGTGAAACATTAGTTGCTCAAATGATCCACCAATACCTTATACATTAGCTGCTCATGTGATCCGCCGATAGGTAATACATTAGGTAATCATGTGATCCACCAATGCACTATACAATAGTTGTTCATATAATCCACCAATACCTAATGCATTAGCTGTTCATATGATCCATCAATACGTAACACATACGTTGCTCATATGATCCCCCGATACATAATACATTAGTTGCTTATATGATCCACCGATACATAATACACTAGCTGCTCATATGATCCACCGGTACATACTACATTAGTTGCTCAAATGATGCCCCGACATAAAGTACATTAGCAGCTCATGGACCCACCAATACGAAATACATTACCTGCTCATATGATCCACCGATACGTAATACATTAGCTGCTCTTGGACCCACCGATGCGAAATACATTACCTGCTCGTATGATCCACCAACAAGACATTAGCTGTTCATTTGATCCACCTTAATGTAGTGCATTAGCTGCTCATATGACCAACCAATACACAATACATTAGCTCCTTATATGATCCAGCAATACGTGATACATTAGTCTCTCATATGACCCACCAAGAGGCCAAAGTGAAAAGTATAAACACTAATGGAACTGGAAGAGCTTCCAGAGGCCGGCGAATTCAGATGTAAAGAATCTCTCAAAGATTCATTAGTGAATCGACAGTTGCTTTGATCTTTGTGCCGACGGACTAATGGATCAATTCCAAATTTCTCTTTGGAGTGTTTGGATGCTTTAAGCTGTGACAGTATTGCTGCGTTGCAATTATGATACAGATGAATAATAGAAAGGAAGTTGATGAATATTGGCAGTGCTTAAGCGATTGGGGAAAAGTTAGCGTAACTGACAGAAGTTGGTGATACGATATAAAAATATATAAGAAGCAAAAATAAAAGCTGATGGAATAGAATTAGAAAAAAACGGACAGTTTCCATTTGGAAGAAAGAATGGAAGAAAATTTTTTTGTGAACAAAGTCCAATAGACTTGAAGGTTTCGGGATATTTTATAATAATTAAAAAAACTGATAAAAAAAAAATTAATAACAATCATAATGATAAAATTAACAACATAAGTATCTATGAGAAAATGTTCTATGTCCGGATATGTATGTCAATTTGTTTATAGATCTTACGTGTCTCTCTATCTATCTCTATCTATCTATATATCTATCTATTTAATTAGAGCCACTTAATTTAATTTTTACCAGCACTTTACATGACATCTGAAAGGACCTATAATGGGGATGAATTATAGAAAAGGCATAAACGTTATATATATATATATATATATATATATATATATATATATATATATATATATATATATATATATGATTGATTGATTGATTGATTGATTGATTGATTTCAATTAGATTTGTTAGCAATAAAGTGTATCTGTGTTTATTCATGCATCCCTGAACGTATATATGTCAGAGAGAGAGAGAGAGAGAGAGAGAGAGAGAGAGAGAGAGAGAGAGAGAGAGAGAGAGAGAGAGATTGGAAAAATACTCACAACGCGAAATGAAAATTATTTGAAAAAAACATATACATTTTCTGGATGAATGAGTGTGCAAGGAGTTTATCAGAAAGTTAGTAGCTGGAAATTATATATATAAAAGAAATCATTCCAATTCTCTCTGGTACAAATGTAGCATTGCCTTTCCTGTTTTTCTCCTTTTTCTTTTTTTTCGCTGGAAATATCCAGAGGTAAAAGTTACAACAAAGGTATACAAAACTGTTTTTCAGCAGTACTCGTACCTGAACTCAATCTAAATTGCCTTTAAAAGATAATTCTCGCTTCTCAACTATTTATTATTTTGATGTTATTAATTTTTCTCCTAAGTTGTGTAGGTTATGTAGACTTGCTTCCTAATTCGTTCCCTATGCCCTAAATATTATTGATAGTATACTGTTGTTTAAGACGATCCGTAGTATTGAAGAAATTTTTTTGGTATAAATATTGAAGATAGTCTAGGGTTCCTATCATACTACAAATAGTTAACCGTAGATTAAATATTTTGATAGGTACCTGTGATAAAATATACTGTTATCTTTTTCAGTTTCAAAATAGTATGAATACATATGAGAGAGAGAGAGAGAGAGAGAGAGAGAGAGAGAGAGAGAGAGAGAGAGAGAGAGAGAGAGAGAGAGAGAGAGAGAGAGAGAGTTAATCTTTACTACTTCGTTCTGTTAGGTAAATATCCCAAAACAAACTCAAGATAGAAAGGTCTAACTTTCCTCAAGGGGCTAAAGATTGTGTAGGGATAGAGAGAGAGAGAGAGAGAGAGAGAGAGAGAGAGAGAGAGAGAGAGAGAGAGAGAGAGAGAGAGACGATACATGAAAGTGATTAAGACCCCAGGGCAATTCCATGGACGCTGGTAACTAATTTAACTGCTCTTTGCAAATGCTAATACGAGGACATCGACAGCTACTCTTATTTGACCCAGAATTTAAGACGATGTCTAATACCGATGAAGGATATTAGGACAGAATTAAATGGAAATTTCCCTACAAATCTATTCATCTTCATCTCCTACCACACCTATTGGCGCAAAGGGCCTCGGTTAGATTTCCGCAGTCGTCTCTACCTTGAACTTTTAATTCAATACCTCTCCACTCATCATCTCACACTTCATAGTTCTCAGCCATGTAGGCCTGGGTCTTTCAACTCTTCTAGTGCCTTGTGGTGCCCATCTGAACGTTTGGTGAACTAATCTCTCTTTGGGAGTGCGAAGAGCATGATCAAACCATCTCCATCTACACCTCACCATGATCTCATCCATATTTGGCACTTGAATAATCTCTCTTATAGTTTCATTTCTAAACCTGTCCTGATATTTAACTCCCAATATTCTTTTGATGGATTTGTTCTTAAATCTGTTGCAGATTGTTTCACTGTCAAACTATGACTCATATCCATACAGTAACATTCAGGTTTACAAAAAGAAAAAAAAATTAATTCATTTACGTTGTAATCATTAACCCTTTCAGTACGAAGCATTACGTCAATAGGCGTAGGAGATGAAAAAAACATGTTTACAACGTAACTAATATGCTCCTTTGGCTGAATTACATAACCAGGAAAATACAAGCAAACCTTTCGCTTACTATCATTCTTTATATTTCATTCAGCTATTTAATAATTATGATAATTATTATTTTAAAAGAACACATAAATAAAATGTCTAAGCATTATGTTGACGGGAAATAATATGCATTCAAACCAAGCTCTTCCTAAGATTAGAAACAATTAGAGGAAGTCTGAAGTGAAAAACATATTGATATAGCACTCGAGTAGCAATTATTATTATTATTATTATTATTATTATTATTATTATTGTTGTTGTTGTTGTTGTTGTTGTTGTTGTTGTTGTTATTATTATTATTATCATTATTATTATTATTATTATTATTATTATTTGTATTATCATTAAAATTATTATTATCATTATTATTATTATTATTATTATTATTATTATTATTATTATTATTGTTGTTGTTGTTGTTGTTGTTGTTGTTATAATTATTATTATCATTATTATTATTATTATTATTATTATTTGTATTATCATTAAAATTACTATTATCATTATTATTATTATTATTATTATTATTATTATTATTATTATTATTATTGTTGTTGTTTTTACTATTATTATTATTATTATTATTATTATTATTATTATTATTATTCTAATTATTATTATTATTATTATTATTATTATTATTATTATTATTATTATTGTTATTGTTATTGTTATTGTTATTATTATTATTATTATTGTTATTATTATTATTATTATTATTATTATTATTATTATTATTATTATTATTATTATTATTATTATTATTATTATAGAAATCATAGAAATTGGAAAGATCATTATCGAGGACGAGGATTATTACAGATCCATCTATCTTGCATTTAGAGAACTAATGACTCGATTTATATGAAATAGGCCTGCCAGAAAATGACTTGTTTATGAGAATCCAAAAGGAGGAATGGAATTATACATCTGATGCCTAAAAATGATATTGAGAAATGTTGTATTAGTCAAGAAAAGATATATAGAAAAAAAGTCATTATATGATCTTGGCTAGATGGAGAAAAAGAGGAACTCATATATTTATAGATTTGGAAATTATTTCACAGAAATATATTCGAATTTGTTGTTATCAGGACGTAAATACTTCATACATTGGTAGGGAGAGAGAGAGAGAGAGAGAGAGAGAGAGAGAGAGAGAGAGAGAGAGAGAGAGAGAGAGAGAGAGAGAGAGAGAGAGATGCAATAATATAAAGAGAAGAGAAGAGAATAGTCGTAATGAAAATAAACTAAGGAAACTGGAATTCATAATAAAGTATCCTACGTAAAGATTAATAAAAGTAAAAAAGTAAAAAAAAAAAAATCATGTTCGGGTATTCGAAGACTTATAGATCTTACATGCCTAACATAAATATTATAAAATATCCCTTCCTGGCTTTTAGATCCCCGTTTAGCTTCCTCGTGTGTTGGTTAAGCAAGTTTTAAAAGCTCCTTCACTTCAATCAATTTTATGGACTTTTTTACCACTCTGGAAGTCTTAAACACTTCCTGCAAGTGAGTCTGTTGCTATTTCTTTCGTTTGATCACCTTTTTATGAGTAACTACAACACGCCTTCATGCCTGTCAATCAATTGACTCTCTCTCTCTCTCTCTCTCTCTCTCTCTCTCTCTCTCTCTCTCTCTCTCTCTCTCTCTCTCTCTCTCTCTCGTAGTAGTAGTAGTAGTAGTAGTAGTAGTAGTAGTAGTAGTAGTAGTAGTAGTAGTAGTAAATGGTGTTATATGGTAATCTGTTTTCAAATATTATTTGGTCCTTGAATATAGTTTTCAAAATTCCAATTACTGTTCTTTACATGAATAGAAATAAATACTATCGCTAAGTAGAAATTTATTTCCTCTGCATAAGTGTATATACATGCGAGTATGTATTCATGTGTAATAGTAGGTGAGAGAGAGAGAGAGAGAGAGAGAGAGAGAGAGAGAGAGAGAGAGAGAGAGAGAGAGAGAGAGAGAGTAAACGGATGATTTTGATTGAAAGTTTGTCCCTATTATTATTATTATTATTATTATTATTATTATTATTATTATTATTATTATTATTAGCTAAGCTACAACCCTAGCTGGAAAGGCGGGATACTATAAGCCCAAAGGCTCCAACAGGGAAAAATAGCCCAGAGAGGAAAGGAAAGAATGAAATAAGGAAATTAATAAACTATATGACAAGTAATGAACAATTAGAATAAAATATTTCAAGAACAGTAGCAGCATTAAAACATTTTTCATATATAAACTATAAAAAGAGACTTATGTCAGCCCGTTCAATATAATGATATTTGTTACAAGTTTTAACTTTAAAAGTTCAGCCAAATTAACGATCTGATTAGGAAGATTAATTCATTATTTGAATCTACTTTTATTAAAAAAACTGAATTTAACTTTAATTGTCTTTCTTAACTTTTTAGTTATTGATTTGGGAGATAAAAACACATTTAAATCTCTTAATATATAAGGCTTTCATTTAATCCCATCCATGACACTAGTATGGTTTATATCTCTAGTGAAGTAAGAAGGCAAAAAGTCCTTCCCAAGAAATAAATATCCCATATTCCGCATGTAATGAAAATTCTCAACAATGAACAAATAATCAAATTTACCAAACAGTATTACCATACATTCCACTTCCCTTCTCATCTGTCATGAGGAAAAAGACTGAAATTTATGAGCAAAACAATCCTAAATATAACAATGGGAAATAAGGAAAATAACAAGAACCTAAAGTTATAAGAATAGAAAAAGAACCTAAAGTTATAAGAATAGAAAAAGAACCTAAAGTTATAAGAATAGACAAATAAGTAAGATAACAGGATGCTAAAGATATAAAGATGAAAAGATAAGTTATTCCCGAACAGGAGGATTAGGAAAATAAATCTCACTTTTTCATCTTTAGTGAAGAGAATATATGATTTTCCTACTGGCTATTGTGAAGGGATGTCCCAGTGGCTAAAGTACGTGAATAGTTGACAGTCACATCAGATTTATGTTGGCTTTTCTTTCCTCTTCGTTCTCCCCTTCATAGGAATCCAGGAATGGTAGGAATCCTTGAATGTTAAGGAGAATAAATCCTTCTTCGTCCTATTGTTGTATGCATTTTGTGACGGCCAGGGGGGAACCCTTCAAAGGATTTTCTTCGTTTTATTGTTGTATGCATTTTTGGCGGGATGGAGATTCTTCAAATGACGTGAATTGTTGAGGTATATTTTTTATCTCCTACAAAGTTTGGGTAGTTTATTTATATAAATATTCTTTATAAATCATAAAGCTGATGGATATAGGGATATCATTAGCTTTTCTTGGTGCAATTTTTTTTATTTATCTATTTTCTTTTTTTAGCTGAATTGGGTTCCGCATACTATTACAATCACATATTAAGGTTAGATATTTCTCCATGAGTATATGTTAACTTTCCTTTTATGTAGCCGATAGAAGTAGTTAGTCAAAAATTTGATAACACATATACCAACTACTGCCAACAAAGTAAAATGCATAAAAACCTGAAATAGAATACATTGATTCCCCCGTAGTATTCGCAACAAGTGCAAAAAGAAGAAACCAATCATTCATGAAATCAATAAGTACTTCTATCCATATTCAAATAAAACTAGAAGGTTTGTGACACTAACATCTCAGCCGCTGTCTTTATACGGCTACAGTCTAAGATATCAGTTTCCAATTTCTATTTGGAAATCAATCATAAAAGCCGTTACTTATGTAGTGTTACTTGGTAATAAGTATTCAATGACTGACATAAGATTAATGAAGGATTGCGAAGATTAAGTGGTAAAGATCTTCTTTTAGGAGAAGATTGAGGAAGCTGACTGGCGAAGGAGAAGAAAATGTGGAGGATAAAAATAATAGGATAAAAAGAATTAAAGAAGGAGGGATATAGGAGGAAAAAGATGAAAATAGGGTTAGTGTAAAAAAGAGCAGGCAAGGTGGAGGAAGTTTTAACACTAATACAAGAACATAAATTCAAGTAAATATTTCATAGTTTAGGGATAAAGTTAAAGAAAATATTTCATTCTTTCGTGATTAACTTTAAGAAAATATTTCATTCTTTAATAGTTTACTTTAGAAAATTATTTCATACTTTCGTGATTAATTTCAAGATAGTAGTTCCTGCTTTCGTAATTCACTTTAAGAAATACTATGTTCTTTAACTAGCCAGATAGCATTACATTGGATCCGTCTCTGGTTACGGCTCGTTTTTCCTTATCTCCTTTCCCCACTGAACTATTTTGCCTGTTGGAGAGTTAGGTTTATAGCAGTCTTTTTTTCCAAATAGGGTTGTAGCTAAACTAGTAATAATAACAATAATAAGTATTTCAGAAATATATCGTTTGATATTAGGCTCAGAAATCAAACACTTCTAGTTATTCAGGTTGTGGGGGCCTATGCGGTAACGTCCCTGACTGGAAAACGTCAGGCTGGGGTTCGAGTCACCCCTCAAACTCACTAGTTCCTTTTGTCGCTACAACTTCACCATCCTTGTGAGCTAAGGATAAGGGTTTGGGGAACCTATAGTTCAATCTGCTGAGTCATCAGCAGCCATTGCCTGGCCCTTCTTGGTCCTAATTCGGGTGGAGAGGGGTCTTGGGCACTGATCATATGTATATATTGGATAGTCTATAGGGCATTGTCCTGCTTGATAGAGCAATGTCACTGTCCCTTGTCTCTGCTATTCATGAGTGGCATTTAAACCTTTAATATACTGTTATACTACATATAAGTCATGTGATATTCACTGAGGAAACATTTAAGCTTTAGAGTGAATGAAAAAACAAGTAAACTCATTAAAAAACATTATTTTTTTTTTGGACGCCTTATTCCTTATCTTAGGCGAATAAGTCTGAAGCCGGAAGAAGCATTTTTCATGAAAAACTTTTTCTCTTCTCATAATTACTTTTTAAGTGGTATCAAAAGAGATAAAAACAACGGGGGTAAACTTTTTACTTTTTAAAAATCTTTATACATTTCCTTTAATAGTTTTCGAGGTTACGTCAGATTTACTGCAAAGTTTTTGTAGAGGTTTCAGATTTAGGAATTTTTATCTATTTTGTCAAAAACCAGATTTGAATAGATAAATTATGTAAATTATCTTTCAAGAGCCATAAAATCTGAAAAGAGATAAAAAAAATCATCATTTCGTTTATTTGAAATTCTTTTTCTGTGCAAAATCAGTTTAGTAACAAAAAGGAATATCTAAATCAGTTCTGTACTAAAGAGAATGATACAAAATCCATCAGGCACCAGAAATAACAATGCTAAATCATTTAGACGCCAAAGAGATTAACCTCTAATCAGTTCGGTGCCAAAAGGAATGAAGACAAGTCAGTTTAGCGCCAAAAAGAATGACACCAAATCAGTTTGGCGCCCCCCAAATAAGGACGCTAAGTTATGTGTGTGTGTTTGTGTGTAAATACACAACACACACACATATACACACACACATATATATATGTATATATGCATATATACATATATGTGTGTGTGTATATATATATATATATATATATATATATATATATATATATATACATATATATATATATATATATATATATATATATATATATATATATATATATAAAACAATGAAAATCATGCAGCATAATCCAATTAGCCAGTTAAGTGACGCCCAATTAGTTGACAACACTCGGGATCAAAACATAATTGTTGTTCCTCGGGATGACATCGAAACCCATTACATTGCAGGTGATAAATCGAGAGCTAAATCCTCTCAAATGCAGCTGTTCATTATCACTATCTCCCCAGAAGTGATTAATCATTAAGATTAATGGAATCTATATCACAAATCGATTGATAAACCCCTACAGAGAATTTTACATACTGTAGGTATAATCAAAGACGCAAGGGGAAGATTTTAGCTGTTTGTTCTCTTCCTGCAAAGAAATTAGGATAAATTGATTCGTCTGGATATCTTATTGTTTTATCGTTATCAATGATAGATAAAATATTATACAATACGAGTATTTATGCATACTCTGAAATTAGGATGCTTGCAGTAACAAACATTCCTCTATTGTTGTCAGAATATAATAGAGACTATAAAAATAATTTCTGAAACATTACTTTAGGACCATTGATAAAGAAATTTAT
>NC_090744.1:8922154-8939654 GCF_036898095.1 Palaemon carinicauda | reverse complement strand
AAATATTTAATTTTTCCTTGTTTCCTTCCCTTACTGGGCTATTTTCCCTATTGAAACACTTTGGCTTATAGCATCCTGCTTTTCTATCTAGGGTTGTAGCTTCGCAAGAAAAAAAAATAATGATAATAATGATGATAATAATAATAATGACTGGGAAAGGCAAGCTCCACCCAAGCTAGGACTAAGGAGGGCTAGGCAATGGCTGCTGATGACTCAGCATATAGACCTTTAGACTCCCTTAAAACCCCCATCTTTAGCTCACAAGGATGATGAGGTTGTAGCAACCAAAGGAACTAACAAGTTTGAGGGGGACTGGAACCCCAGTCTGGCGATCACCAGGCAAGGACGTTACTATCAGCCTACCACAAACCTTTAGATTTAAGAGAGCTGCGTACAGTACAATATCTAAAATCAGGTCAAATGAAATATGGAGAATAGTTTAAGAAATGTTAGACATTTTTCAATATTAAATGCCATTATGAAAAAGGGAGATGGTTTGGTAGTGAATATAGTTTTCAGGATATCGAACAAAGGGATACTTTTGAAAAGTTAGAATTTATATACCATGCTATAAAAGATTTTTTATTCAAGGAAAATTTACTTTTTTATTTAACTTTTGGTAAATAGACATTTTAATCAAAGCTACAAAGAGTTAATTGCAATCTTCGAAAATGCAGATATATCCATTCTGTGAAAAAACCACATACAACAGGACTAGAAAAATTTAAAATTACTAACCATGCATTAAACGATTTTTATTCAAGAAAATTATCCTTCTTTAACTTTTGGTAAATGGACGTTTTAATCATGGCTAAAAAGTTAAACTTAATATTTGGAAATGCCGATTTGCAATTATGTGAAAAAAAGAGATCTGCAGAAGGACTAAAAAATTTAAAATTACATACCAGGTTTTTAAGGTATTTTTTTATTCAAGATCTTTTTCGTTAACTTTCGGTTTATGAACGTTATAATCATAGTTTAAAACTTTTAACGTAATCTTCGAAAATGCAGATTTAGCTATTCTGTGAAAAAAAAACAGACATGCAACAGGACTAGAATAAAAAGAGAGCAGGACAGAATTTCCTTTCCCATTTCCCAACGAGCGACCGCTGTTGCTCCCCATTTCTTACCACTCTTCACTGTTAGAAAAAACAGTAATTTTAATCTCTAATTTTCCGTAAAAATCTACTGCTCCCAGCCGTATTTTAGTAAAATAGAGGTGACTGCTATTTTACCCAACTTTGTTATTATCTTCTACGGGTTAGTGATCGTAATATCACTCCTTTACATCAATATATCCGTTCTTAAAACGGTAAAAATCCTGGAATAAATGTTGCCAGACATTTAACGTTTTTTCTTTAATGCCAATTTTTTAGCAGTGTTGCTTGTAACAACTTCGCAGAGGAGGAGTGATTATCCACCCTCCGATCAACGGAAAAAAAGGTTGAGGAATGCGCAGGGTTCAATGTTAAAACGTTACCTGGAGTTTACAGCTTTGTTTTTCTATTCAGTTGGTAAACATTTATAATCCCCACTGTTTCATTTGGAGGCTTAATGGTACACTGAAGTCTTGCTTCGTATAACAGTGCTCTAGTTTCTGGTCTTCATTTAACTAGAATTTCTTTTATTCGCTTGTTGGGAGTAGTATTCCTCCCATTGCTTCCGACATCTCTTGTTAGTAAAGTATAATCTTATAAGATAATCAAATTCTCAATGATAAATTCTATCTTTCGTTGGACCCAAATGAGTTTGGATTTAACATCAGTCAATACTTTGTATTTAGTGTATCTCTTCAAACAATTCTCTATATTCTTATGTTGAACAGGCTGACATAAGTCTTTTTTATAGTTTATTATTGAAATATCTGTTTTAATTTTTTAATGTTTTTAAAACATTTTATTTTAATTGTTCATTATTTCCTATATCTTTTATTTATATCATTATTTTCTTTACTCACTAGCCTAGTTTTCCCTGTTGGAGCCCTTGGGCTTATAGCATCATGCTTTTCCAACTTAGGATGTAGCTTAGCTGATAATAATAATAATAATAATAATAATAATAATAATAATAATAAAAGCAGTATCAACAACAACAACAACAACAACAACAACAACAACAACAACAACAACAACAACAACAACAACAACAACAACAACAACAACAACAACAACAATAATAATAATAATAATAATAATAATAATAATAATAATAATAATAATATGCCTGTTCATCTACTGGATATCTGTTCAGGATTTTTCCCATCACTTGTTTTCTGAATGAAATTCAACCTGAGTCATAAACTACATATCTGAATTGGAAATTAGTGCAACAGAGTTGATGTCCCCGAAAAGATAAATAATATTTCCCTTTTTAAAAATGCGACTTTTCACGAAAATGAATTATAAAAATGACAGTAAAAACAGACGTTTGGTTGTCACAGTCTTTTCGAGTATTGATAATTATTTGCATGTGAGTGATTGATAATTAAAGTATAGTTTTGGGATTTTTTAGAATTTTCTTTTTTTTATAGACTATCTACTTTTTACCAATATTATATTTGATTTCATATATGGATGTTAATAAGTAATATGACCAGGTTTGTGATATCATATTTATTAATTTCTCTCTCTCTCTCTCTCTCTCTCTCTCTCTCTCTCTCTCTCTCTCTCTCTCTCTCTCTCTCTCTCTGTCTTAGGAGAAAAAATGACCAAAACTATTCAGTAGAAAATGTGAGCTCAAAAGAATGAGTCATATTTGCAGAACAAAAAAAATAATTACTTCCGGCTCGGGATAACGGAAAAGAAAATTCCAAACTCATAAATTGTATTTGGAAAAGATTATGCTTTATGCATTATGACGTTAATAACGAATATATGCCTGAATAGTCAGAAAAAAAATCAAAACATAAATCATACATTTCTGTATTTATGTCCAGTTTGTATTTCTTTTTTTAAACTTTTATTTTCGACCTTTATATTCAACTCTGGTGGAGCGCATACCTTCGCCAGCGCCACATTACAAGATAGGCAACTGGAATTATGCACACTTTGTCACTAGTTTCATGCAAATCCGATAAAAAATTGGGGGAGAATGGTCAATTTTATCAAACCAATTTCTATAACAAGAGTAGATCGCACACCTCCGCTGCGGCAACTCATTTCTTGACCTTTTGCTCGACCTTGACCTTGACCTTTGTCCTTAAGATGTATTAATTGCCGTTGATCTTCTAAAACTCAACTATGAACCAAGTTTAAAGTCTTTGTGTACTAAAGAAACTTGCAGGGATTAACTATTATGTAAAAAGCTGGAAATGATTATATTTTGGAAGGTCAAGGTCAAAGGTCAAGCAAAATATCCAATTCACGTAATCAGCCATAAATTTGGACATCGTTGTCCCAGAGACTTCAAAATTGGTTCATATTTGAGTATATGAAACCCCACGTCAATTAATACATGTTAAGGTCAAAGATCAAGGACAAGATCATGTAGAAGGTCGAGAAATAAGCTGCTGTGGTGGAGGTCTGGGCTGTACTGAGCACCCCTCTAGTTTCTATCGGCCTTTCCAATCAGTGTCTTCAAATGCATAAGATGACATGCCAAGGTGTCATCAAGACGAGGGGAGAATTATTGATGATAATTATTAAAGGATGAAGGTGAAAATTAGTATTGCAAATGGCAAGATTACTTGGGTTGAAAGGGTTAATCTTACTAATAATTATGATTGATAGACGATTCTTATTCTTGTTAGTGGATGAATATATTTCAAAGAATATCTAACACAATTTTAAGCAACATCACATGAGCTATTTTGATTAACATCATCGTTAGTTGGTCACTTATCCCTGAGATTTCTTCTTTATATGATACATTAAGATCATTATTATTGAAGTAATTGAAATCATCATCATCATCATCATCATCATCATCATTATTATTATTATTATTATTATTATTATTATTATTATTATTATTATTATTATTGCTGTTGATGTTATTATTATTATTATTATTATTATTATTATTATTATTATTATTATTATTATTATTATTATTATTACTATTATTATTATTATTATTATTATTTTTACTATTACTATTATTATTATTATTATTATTATTATTATTATTGTTGTTGTTGTTGTTGTTGCTGTTATTATTATTATTATTATTATTATTATTATTATTATTATTATTAATATTATTACTATTACTATTATTATTTCTATTATTATTATTATTATTATTATTATTATTATTATTATTATTACTATTATTATTATCATTATTACTATTGTTAATATTATTATTACTATTATTATTAATATTATTATTATCATTATTATCTTTATTATTCTTGTTGCTGTTATTATTATTATTATTATTATTATTATTATTTTTATTATTATTATCATTATTATTATTATTATTATTATTATAATTATTATTCTTGTTGCTGTTATTATTATTATTATTATTATTATTATTGTTGTTGTTGTTGTTGCTGTTATTATTATTATTATTATTATTATTATTATTATTATCATTACAAAATATGAAAGAATATATCTTCCATTCCCCAAATATATCACGCAAAGATATTTTGTTGCAACAATTCTCAGCAATTCCTAACGGAAGCAATGTCTACTTTATCATATACCATAATTCATTGACCTTTTATATCCAGCTTTTCTAGACAAAACTATCTCTATGAGAACTTAGTTCATCTCTCATGCAAGGTCTATTACTAAATCATTGACCTCAGCTGCAGAGAAAAAGTGTTTTATCTTTCAACTCCACCATGATTAATTACTGAGTTTTGGAATATTTTAAGTTGATGATTTTTTTTTTTATATTAGAGATCAGTTATCAGTTAAACTTGAGCATTATTTCTTCATCTCTGTATGCGTTTCTCTTCCTAGAATAATATTTTCATTTACTTAATTTGAAAGGGTCAGATTAAATCTCTCTCTCTCTCTCTCTCTCTCTCTCTCTCTCTCTCTCTCTCTCTCTCTCTCTCTCTCTCTCTCTCTCATAGCATTCAATAAGACCTTTTTTTATTTCTAAAAAAGAGAGTAATAGTAGCGTAGAAGATAAGAGGCAATTTGAAAAGCGTCAAGATATGCTATTGGAACATAGTATGCAACAAATAAACCACATTCCAACAAGAAAGGAAAATGTCCTAGATCTAGTATTTGTGAATGAGGTGAATTATGTTAAAGAAATAATAGTGTATAACACGGGAATTTCAGCCTACAATGTCATAGAATTGATAGTCCATTCCAAAGCAAGTGATCGCAGAATTAATAAAAGCACAAAACTTTGGGAAGGATATGGAAAATATAATTTTTACAGTAAGAATATAAAATGGTCAGAAATAAATGAACTGAATAAAGAATGGGAAAATGTATTTGTAAGAGATAATATACAGGTAAATACGGACATACTGTACAAAATACTGGAAAAAATTGTTGAAAAATATGTACCGAAAAAAAAACAATAAACAACAGACGTGCATACCAAGAGACAGAAGGATCTTATTTCAGAAAATTAGAAAGTGGAAGAAAAATCTTGTAAAAGAAAAAAATATGTGGAAAATAAGGGAAATAAAATGTAAGATAGAAAATGCAGAACAAAAGATTATACAGTCGAAAGAAAATGAAAAAAGGGACTTAGAAGAAAGGACACTTCAAAATATAAAAAGAAACCCCAAAGTACTTTACTCCTATGCAAAAAAGATGATTAAAGGGAGAATAGAAATAGGCCCTCTAAGAATTGAAGGATGGCTAACGAATGAAAAAAAAGGAAATATGCAACATATTAGCAGTAAAATATAAGAGTGAGTTCACGCCAAGAATTGCGAATGAGAATAATGAAACAGAAATGAGAGAAGAAAATGTTGAATATCTAACGGATATAGATATTAATGAAGCAGATATTGTCATGGCTATAAACGAAATTAAAAATGGATCGGCAGCCGGACCAGATGGAGTTCCAGCAATTTTGTTAAAAAAAACTGCAAAAACTATCGCGAAGCCGCTTGCAATACTGCTAAGACAAAGTGTAGATATGAGCGAGATATATGTTAAACATAAATTAGCTTATATAACCCCTATCTTCAAAAGTGGATCAAGACTAGAGGCAAGCAATTATAGACCTGTTAGTCTAACATCACATATTATGAAAGTGTATGAGAGGGTAATAAAAAAGAAAATAATGAACCATTTGGTCAAAAATTATTTGTTTAATATGGGTCAACACGGTTTCGTACCTGGAAAAAGTACACAGACCCAACTGATAGCACACTATGAAAACATATACAAAAATATGATAAATGAAAAAGACACAGATGTGATCTATCTAGATTTTGCAAAAGCCTTTGACAAGGTAGACCATAACATATTGGAGAAAAAAATGAGAAAGCATAATATTGTGGGAAAGATAGGAAAATGGGTAAAAGAATTCCTGCAAAACAGAAAACAGATAGTGGTTGCAAATGACGTGAAATCAGATGAAGCCCAGGTAATATCGGGTGTGCCACAAGGTACGGTATTAGCTGCACTGCTGTTTGTTATTATGATCTCAGACATAGACTGTGATGTTGAAAACTCCGTAGTGAGAAGTTTCGCCGATGACACAAGAATAAGTAGAGAAATTACTTGTGATGAAGATAGGAACTCACTACAAAGAGATCTAAACAAAATATATGAATGGGCAGAGATAAATAGGATGGTATTTAACTCCGATAAATTCGAATCAATAAATTATGGAAACAGAGAAGGAATGGTGTATGCATACAAGGGACCTAATAATGAGACAATCACAAACAAGGAAGCAATTAAAGACCTTGGTGTAATTTTAGATAGGAATATGTTATGCAACGACCAAATAGCAACACTATTGGCTAAATGTAAAGCAAAAATGGGAATGTTATTCAGACACTTTAAAACAAGAAAAGCTGAACACATGATTATGCTTTACAAAACTTATGTGCGTAGTACACTCGAGTACTGCAATGTGATATGGTACCCACACTACCAAAAGGATATTGCGCAAATAGAGAGTGTACAAAGGTCCTATACTGCTAGAATAGAAGAAGTTAAGGACCTTGACTACTGGGAAAGACTGCAATTTTTAAAACTATACAGTCTAGAAAGGAGAAGAGAACGCTACATGATAATACAAGCATGGAAGCAAATAGAAGGAATTACTGAAAACATCATGGAGCTTAAAATATCAGAAAGAGCAAGCCGAGGTAGATTAATAGTGCCAAAAAATATTCCAGGTAAACTGAGAAAGGCGCACAGGACATTAATCCACTACACACCAGCATCGATAATGCAGCGACTATTTAATGTGCTGCCAGCTCATCTAAGAAACATATCAGGAGTGAGCGTAGATGTGTTTAAGAATAAGCTCGATAAATACCTAAGATGCATCCCAGACCATCCAAGACTGGAAGATGCAAAATACACCGGAAGATGCATTAGCAACTCTCTGGTGGATATACGAGGTGTCTCACACTGAGGGACCTGGGGGAACCCAAACAAAAAATAAGGCAATAAGGTAAGGTAAGGCTCTCTCTCTCTCTCTCTCTCTCTCTCTCTCTCTCTCTCTCTCTCTCCTCTCTCTCTCTCCTCTCTCTCTCTCTCTCTTAGCATTCAATTAGACCTTTTTTATTTCTTGTTTAATTTCTTCTCTCTCTCTCTCTCTCTCTCTCTCTCTCTCTCTCTCTCTCTCTCTCTCTCTCTCTCTCTCTCTCTCTCTCTCTCTCTTTTAATTGGCTCGTGGCTATTTTGCAGGAGAGGACAAGGGTTATGAAATCATGGAAGAAAATGAGTTTTATTTGAGCAAACGCTGAATTTGCATAGTAAATATGTCAGATTATAAGGGGAAATAAAAGATGAAAACGTGTGTCAGAGATCAAGGAAATAGAATTCTACTCATGGTAGAGAGAGAGAGAGAGAGAGAGAGAGAGAGAGAGAGAGAGAGAGAGAGAGAGAGAGAGAGAGAAAAGTAGAGCACTTAATTGAAACAGACGAGGATATATCTTTGTAGATTTCCTGTTAGCTACTTCTCTATAAACATTGTAAACAAATTCTTTAAATGTCTAGAGTTAAAGTTCTCTCTCTCTCTCTCTCTCTCTCTCTCTCTCTCTCTCTCTCTCTCTCTCTCTCTCTCTCTCTCTCCTGCTAACGCTATTACTTGTCATTTGAACTCAAATTCCAAACCAGAGCGTTACTGCTCTCTTGTATTTCAGCAATCTTAATGAAATGTATCCATCGATTTCTGTTGCCATTAGTACCGTTACCATTACTGCCTTCTACTTTAGAAACACCTTAAGAGTCTTGTTTTACTCTTAAGTATTCATTAAGCTGGGAAATCCAATCGGATTTGGGAAGGTGGACTGAGTACGTTAAAAGATCTGAGGAAAATATAATTTCAGGAACTGCTTCTATTTTACGGGTTTAAAGGCCGCTCATGAATGGCAGAGTTAAGGGACAGTGACATTGTCCTATTATTATTATTATTATTATTATTATTATTATTATTATTATTATTATCAATTTCTCAGTTACAACCCTAGTTGGAAAAGCAGGAGGCTATAAGCCTAGGGGCTCCAACAGGGAAAATAGCCCAGTAAGGAAAGGACACAAGGAAAAATTAAATATTTTAAGAACAATAATAACATTAAATAAATATTTCCTATATAAACTATAAAAATTTAAACAAAACGAGAGGAAGAGAAATTTTATAGAATAGTGTGCCCAAGTGTACCCTCAAACAAGAGAACTCTAACCCAAGACAGTGGAACCATGGTACAGAGGCAATGATACTAACCAAGACAAGGGAACAATGGTTTGATTTTGGAGTGTCCTTCTCCTAGAAGAGATGCTTACCATAGCTAAAGAGTCTCTTCTACCCTTACCAAGAGGAAAGTAGCCTCTGAACAATTACAGCGCAGTAGTTAACTCCCTATGAGAAGAAGAATTGTTATTTAATCTCGGTGTTACTAGGTGCGTGAGGAGAAGAATCTGTAAAGAATAGGCCACACTATTCGGTGTATGTGTAGGCAAAGGGAAAGTGAACCGTAACCAGAGAGAAGGATCCAATGTAGTACTGTCTGGCCAGTAAAAGGACCCATAACTCACTAGCGGTAGTATATCAAAGGGTGGCCTTTGAAGATTTAAGGGCCGCTCAACGAATGGCAAAGTTAAGGAACGGTGACATTGCCCTAGCAAGCAGGACAATACCAAACCAGCGGGTTGTAGTTAGGAAAGGGGGAGGGGGTGCAAAGGGTCGAACTTGTGTGCGTGCATGGTTAGATACTTGGCGATGGATAAAGATGTTCTCATTCACAGTAAATAATGATCAATGTAATTTCATTAAACAGCATTAGATTTTCATAACCTCTTTTTCCTCACAGGAGGTGTTGCCATGAAGGTTTATCTATCTGATTTACAGTATTTATGGGATGAGGTTGCAAGACCCTCACTTTAGATTTTACTTGATAATCACAATTACAGTTACTGACCAGACCTGAAAGACCAATTGCTTAATGTTCATGTTAAAGCCAATGTTTTTTTTCGATCATTTTCCTTTAATAGGGAATATGAACATGAAAGATTTATGGAAATTTCTATTTCATAAAACAATAATTAGTATTAATTTTTTATATTCAATCACTTTCCTTTAACAGGAAATAGGAAAATAAAGGATTTATGGAAATTCCTATTTCATTTAACAATAATTATTTTCAATGAATTATAAAAGCAAACGACCAATTCAGATTTATCCAAAATAATGAATCAAATTACAAATAAATATGAAAGCTTTTAAAATCACAAAGTAATGAAAGAGCATCTCTCTCTCTCTCTCTCTCTCTCTCTCTCTCTCTCTCTCTCTCTCTCTCTCTCTCCTTCTGTTCAAACCTCAATTACCATTTAAACCGCATTCACGAAATGTCGCAAAGCGATTGAAGGCTAATTAAAAAGATCTCATGGGATTTCTTGATTCTCCTTCGCGAAATTAAGATAATGAAAATTCAAATTTGACAATTGAGTTTAATGAGCAACTATGCAATCTGAGACTTTCGACTTCATTGCTTAAGAATCTAATTTTTCAGAAAAGCTGAACCCATAAATTTGCTTGTAATATGTATGCTCATTTTTCTTTTCTTTTTTTATCTGATTATATCTGTATTTCAATATTTATTTCTTTGCGTTTTGGTTTTCCTTTCTTTTTATTAATATAAATAAATTTTACGTTATATCTGTTCAATTAAAACAACTGTTTATTATTTTGTAATGTTGTTTAAACTTCTTTGCATTTTTTCCTTGCTTCCATTGATAAATTTTCAGTAAAACCTCTATCTCATTAATGAAAAAACATTCATGATTTTATAAGGTTACAGTATATAATTGCATTATAAGTGCTTCCCATTGATAAAAATATTTTGTCATTTTATAAGGTTACATAAGTGCATTATGGGTAAAGTAAACTGAAGATGTATTCATAAATATGATAAAATAATTTCCAGGTAAGAAATTATAACAAATACTGTGCCAGTAGTAACGACTTCACAATTATTCAAACTAACTATTAATGTTTCATTAACCCAAAACTGACTCCCTTAATATTTAACTCTACAATTTATCTCTATTTTATGACTAAACACAAAATGTAATTTAACTCCAGAGTAAAGTAATTGAAAATTAAAACCTCAATATAACTTAACACTTTTCCGCGAAAGGAAACATTTTAGCCTCAAATGACTTTGACTCCTCAAACAAATGCAAATATAGATCCTATTCACTCCTGGAATAAAGCCTACGTGAAGAGGGAGGGAATGAATGGGGCTTACGTCTTTATGACTGACAATTGAAATTCCATTTGAAGGCTTTTGTTTAAAATCTGCTAGAATCTGCGGGACTTGACTTCGAGGGGGAATCTGTTTATGGAAGAAGGGAAAGGGAGTGATGGAGAGACGTAGTTTATTCATACAAATATTATATCACAGTTAATATGTATCCCACAGCTCGTTGTAAATATTGCACTATATTGAAGTATGACTTAGTTGGGCAAAGTTCGAAGAGCCATCTGTTATGATGGAACTCAATGCGAAAACGACTCGGAAATATATCGTTTTTTTTTTTTTTTATATTTTAAGTTTTCAGAAGGATTATTTTGAATTACAGCAGAACAGACGAAAAGTTGATCCAAATACTTGACATGCTGTGATATAGGAAGTTTGAATATGCAACGATTGACAAAACTTGTTTTGTTTATAAAATTGCTATGATTTATGTATGTAAATATATATATATATATATATATATATATATATATATATATATATATATATATATATATATACATATATATACATATATATATATGTATATATATATATATATATATATATATATATATATATATATATATATATATTTAAATATATATATATTCACAGATATATGCATAAATATATATAGTATACATATACAGTATACAGTATATATATATATATATATATATATATATATATATATATATAAAACTATATATATATATATATATATATATATATATATATATATATATATATATTTATATATTTGTGTGTATATTTATATAAATATATATATATATATATATATATATATAGAGAGAGAGAGAGAGAGAGAGAGAGAGAGAGAGAGAGAGAGAGAGAGAGAGAGATACATACATATATATATATATATATATATATATATGCATATTTATATATATATATATATATATATATATATATATATATATATATATATATATATGTGTGTGTATATATATATATATATATATATATATATATATATATATATATATATATATATATATATATAGACACGCACTTCCTCTTTAACATTTAGAGGAGATTCTAGGGAATTATTTTTCATATATGTAGTCATCTATCAAAAAGTCAATTATCCATCATCAGAATTTCGAATGAACGTTTTTTGACAATGACCCTCATATTAAGTTGAACGTAAAACGAATGACCTCACGCCGAATCTCCAAATCTTCCTGGTCGTATCTCGGAATCCCCAGACCATCTAAGGTAAAGCTGAGGGCATTTCCTAAAGGGACCATCAACGTGTGATGAGGCCTTGATTAAGCCCCGATCTGTTGAGCGGAGGATATAAAAAGGAGATCTGATCGACTAACCATTTGGAAATTTAATGCTTTGTAGTCGTTGTCAATTCCACCGATTGGAAAATAGATCGCTTCTATTGAAAAATAAATCTTTTTTTTTTTTTGTAAAATAGATTGTTTCTATTGGAAAATAGATCACTTCTATTGGAATTTAAATCACTTTAATTGGAAAATTAATTGCTTCTATTTGAAAATATATCGCTCCTAATGGAAAATAGATCGATTCTTTAGGAAAATAGATCGGTTCTATTCATGGTAGAATGCTATCCTGGAAAATAGATCGCTTCTAATCATAATAGGATACTGGCCTGGAAAATAGATTGCTTCTATTCATGCTCGGATACTGGCCTAGAAAGTAGATCGCTTCTATTCACGGTAGGGTACTGGCCTGGAAAATAGATCGTTTTTATTCATGGTAGGATACTGGCCTGGAAAATACATCGCTTCTATTCATGCTAGGTTACTGGCCTGGAAAATAGATCGCTTCTATTCATGGTAGGATACTGGCCTGGAAAATACATCGCTTCTATTCATGGTAGGATACTGGCCTGGAAAATACATCGCTTCTATTCATGCTAGGTTACTGGCCTGGAAAATAGATCGCTTCTATTCATGGTAGGATACTGGCCTGGAAAATAGATCGCTTCTATTCATGGTAGGATACTGGCCTGGAAAATACATCGCTTCTATTCATGCTAGGTTACTGGCCTGGAAAATAGATCGCTTCTATTCATGGTAGGATACTGGCCTGGAAAATAGATTGCTTCTATTCATGCTCGGATACTGGCCTAGAAAGTAGATCGCTTGTATTCACGGTAGGGTACTGGCCTGGAAAATAGATCGTTTTTATTCATGGTAGGATACTGGCCTGGAAAATACATCACATCTATTCATGCTAGGTTACTGGCCTGGAAAATAGATCGCTTCTATTCATGGTAGGATACTGGCCTGGAAAATAGATTGCTTCTATTCATGCTCGGATACTGGCCTAGAAAGTAGATCGCTTGTATTCACGGTAGGGTACTGGCCTGGAAAATAGATCGTTTTTATTCATGGTAGGATACTGGCCTGGAAAATACATCACATCTATTCATGCTAGGTTACTGGCCTGGAAAATAGATCGCTTCTATTCATGGTAGGATACTGGCCTGGAAAATGCATCGCTTCTATTCATGCTAGGTTACTGGCCTGGAAAATAGATCGCTTCTATTCATGGTAGGATACTGGCCTGGAAAATAGATCGCTTTTATTCATGGTGGGATACTGGCCTGGAAAATAAATCGTTTTTATTCATGGTAGGATACTGGCCTGGAAAATACATCGCTTCTATTCATGCTCGGCTACTGGCCTATAAAATAGATCGCTTCTATTCATGGTAGGATACTGGCCTGGAAAATGGATCGCTTCTATTCGTACTCGGATACTGGCCTGGAAAATAGATCGCTTCTATTCATGGTAGGATACTGGCCTGGAAAATACATCGCTTCTATTCATGCTCGGATACTGGCTTAGAAAATAGATCGCTTCTATTCATGGTAGGATACTGGCCTGGAAAATAGATCACTTCTATTCATTAAGGAAAATTACAATATATTTTAATTGAGGAAGTTTAAAAGAATATGTTAACAATTGCTTTTTGTTGTATTCTGAAACAGCATAGGATTCGCTGATAAAATTTTCTCTCTTCATCTTCCTATTGTTCGTTTGTATATACGTGGGAAAAAAAAACTTATGAATATCTCCCCTATGTATATATATATATATATATATATATATATATATATATATATATATATATATATATATATATATATATATATATATATAAGGATTTATTTCCTGTTTGATAAACTTGCATATTAGAAAAAAATTTGGAATCTAATAATAGATAATCTCAGCAAGGCATGTCTCTCTCTCTCTCTCTCTCTCTCTCTCTCTCTCTCTCTCTCTCTCTCTCTCTCTCTCTCTCTGAAAATTAAAATTCAACCAATTTACTTTGAAAATCTTGCTCATCTTTTCTAGCGTCTTAACTTCCAGAAAAATATTTTTGTTCCATTTCCTCTCTTATTGTCCCACCAGTAAGTCAGCTCACTTTAGATGTAATTTTCATATCATTTAGTCATACTAAACTTTTCAAGTCTACTTATCATCCGTCAAAGGATATTCAAATGAACTCTTCCTTGATAAGCCATCAAAGGATCTTTCGTCTACTTTTCTTGAGTCTGTCTAAACAAGAACAGTCTAAAGAAGGAAGGTAGGTGAATTCATCTTGTAATTCTCTTTGTTGAATAAATGCTAATTGAATTGAATTAATAACGAGAAGGAAATTATTATTATTATTATTATTATTATTATTATTATTATTATTAATTGCTAAGCTACAACCCTAGTTGGAAAAGCAGGATGCTATAATCCCAAGGGCTCCAACAGGGAAAATAGCCCAGTGAGGAAAGGAAACAAGGAAAAATAAAATTTTTTAAAAACAGTAACATTAAAATAAACATCTCCTTTATAAACTTTAAAAACTTTAACAAATCAAGAGGAAGAGAAATAAGATAGAATAGAGTGTCTGAGTGTACCCTCAAGCAAGAGAACTCTAAGCCAAGCATATAGATGAAATATGGATGTGTTTATTACTTATGATAAATATAAGATAACCGTTTGGATTTTTTCTTGTTTATAGTATGCAACATAAAAAATGGACATGGAAAAAAACGATATATTTATCACATCAGATGTTAATAGTGTAACGTTTTATTTAAAAAAATTTGAACAAGAGGGGCACTCAGTAGAGCGCAGACCTCCACCGTGGCAGCTTATTTCTTAACCTTTTACTCGACCTTGACCTTGACTTTTGACATTAAAATGTATTAATTGGCTTTGATTTCCATGTCCTCAAATATGAACCAAGTTTGAAGTCTCTATGACAACGATGTCCAAACATATGGCTGATTACGTAAATTGGACATTTTGTTTGACTGTAACCGTGACCTTTGACCTAGACCTGCCAAAATTTAATCATTTCAAGCTTTTTTATATAACAGTTAATCCCTCTAAGTTTCATTACTCTGCGATTAAAATTATGGCCAGGAAGCTGTTCACAAACAAACACACACACGCAAACAAACAGGGCGTAAAACATAACCTCCTTCCAACTTCTTTGGTGGAGGCAGTTACTATAATTTGATGAGTAGTATATTAACGTCTTCATATTACGAAGGAATGTAGTTAATACACAAGTTAAGAAAGAGAAAATCTAGGGAAAAAAGGAGACTTGAGAGAACAAGGAAGAGTTAACACCAGGTCAACTTTTTCCCTGAAAGAAAGCCACATCGATGTCAGTGTCTTGGGTGAGAAGAAATCTTTTCTACGTATTCTGTTTCTTTGTTCTCTTTGGAAGAGTTTTCTTGCGAAGCCTCTTCTATAATACACACACACACACAAACACATACACACGCACAAACACACACACACATATATGTATATACATATATATATATGTATATATATATATATATATATATATATATATGTATATACATATATATATATATATATATATATATGTATATACATATATATATATATATATATATATACATATATATATATATATATATATATATATATATATATATATATATATATATACATATATATATATATATATATATATATACATATATATATATATATATATATATGTATATACATATATATATATATATATATATATATATATATATATATATATATATGTATATACATATATAAACATATATATATGTATACACACACACACACATATATATATATATATGTGTGTGTGTGTGTGTGTGGGTGTGTATACAGTATATATATATATATATATATATATATATATATATATATATATATATATATATATATACATTCTTATTCATCCTTTTGAACTTATACAACAGCTGTAATAAAAATGAGTTTGTTTCAACCCCTGCTACTGTAATGTTGAATAAACCGTGAAAGAGGGAGGTTATTTCAAAGCAACCTAGGCTATAAGATGCACAGTAGGGGAGAGAGAGAGAGAGAGAGAGAGAGAGAGAGAGAGAGAGAGAGAGAGAGAGAGAGAGAGAGAGGTGTTGAAGCTAATGGCTAAGATACACTGTCTAATGAAGGTAAACACAGTCGGATAGGACATAAACTGAGAGGTTCATCATTTAAATGACCTTCTGAACCGCTATTGCAAATATCTGCCCCACACATTTGGCGATGCTGTATTGATCCATTATCCTTCTTAGTATTGTATGTCAGAAATCGTTTCGAATGACGATTTTATAAAGAGGGGAACTTATTAGAGCACAGACCTCGGCTACGGCAGATTATTTCACGACCTTTTGCTCAACCTTAACCTTGACCTTTAACCTTAACATGTATAATTGGCGTGGATTTTCATACTCTCAAATATGAACCAATTTTGAAGTCTGGGACAACGATGTCCAAACATACGGCTGATTACGTGAATTGATCATTTTGCTTGACCGTGACCTTGACCTGTGAGCTTGAAATTCCAAAATATAATCATCTCTTGCTTTTTACATGACAGTTAATCTCTGTAAGTTTCAGAACTCAATGATTAAAATTGTGGCTAGGATACTGTCCAGAAAGTAACTCACACACACAAAAACACACATAATCTCGTTCTAACTTCGTTGGCGGAGGTAATAAGCAATACAGACCGAGAGTATGATTTTAAAAACTTATAACAAGAAGATGCAATAATAGAATTATGAATGAAGTTAATATTAACTGTGTATAAATATTTGATCAATTTGTTATCAGATGATATTGACTTACCAATCTTTCTTGTTCATGTTATGAAGTTGGTATTGATTTTAAAAGTCATAAAATATCAATTTCTTACCTTTATTATTAACATAACTATCACGATCAACAAAGGTCCGTAATTACTATTTTTAGTCTACATATAAACATAAAATATTCGCCAAAATACTTTCTATTACATTATCATATTATTTAATGAAATATTTATCTATTTCGAATAAATCTACCTTTATCTGGGTAATCTTCAAAGGTAAATATGTTAAAATGGTTTTCAATTTAATTATTTTTAAGCATATAGGAGGTACATTTAACTACCACTTTAAAACAAACCCGGCTACATTAATAATTCTAACACCATCCTTACAGCATGAACAATTGGTTTTGTCTAATGGAAATGGAACAAGAATATACTTGCAATCAAGCAACTCTGAAGGCAAACTAGCGCCGAACAATTAAGACCTAAAGTTGCTTCTGAACGTCACGAAAC
>NC_090744.1:8864654-8917154 GCF_036898095.1 Palaemon carinicauda | reverse complement strand
ACTCTCTCCTTAATTATCTCACCTTAACTACCTTCACTACTCTCTCCTTAATTACCTCACCTTAACTACCTTCACTACTCTCTCCTTAATTACCTCACCTTAACTACCTTCACTACTCTCTCCGTAATTGCCTCATCTTAACTATTGCTCCCGAGAGGTGCTGTGCGAAGATTAGTGATATTTGGCAACCAAAAATGTAAAACTTTTGGGCATGCTAAGTTAAACTTACTGAAAATGAGTGCATTTCATATTTGTTGGCAGTATAGTACGGGTAGTGCCCAGGCAGGCCTGTATGCAATGAAATGCATACCATTATCTTACCTAACCGTACCTTACCTACCCTTACACATTATCTACCCTACTTTACCTACTCATACTTTACCCTTGTCTTACATTCCCTATCCTTGCCTTACATTCCTACTCTTAGCTTTCCCACACTTAGATTCCCTACCCTTAGCTTATAATCCCTATCCTACCTTCCTCATCCTTATGTTAACCACCCTTACGTAACCTTACTTTTCCGTACCTTACCTAATCTAACATGGCCTTACGTTACCTTACCTTACATAATCTGCCTTAATCTTACCTAACCTACCTTAGCTAACCTATCCTTACTTTATCTAACCTATCCTTACCTTATCTACCCTACCCTACCCTACCCTACCCTACCCTTACCTTACCTTACCTTATCTTAGCTAACTCACCTTACCGTAGCTAAAACCTTACCTTACCTTGGCTAAAACCTTAACCTTACCTTACCTTACCTTACCTAACCAACCTTAACTTACCTTACCTTACCTTACCTAACCAACCTTAACTTACCTTACCTTACCTTACCAACTTTACCTTACCTTACCAACTTTACCTTACCTTACCTTACCTTACTTTACTTTACTTTACCTTACCTTACGTTACCTTACCTTATGTTACCTTACCTTACGTTCCTTACCTCTTACCTTATCTAGCCTACCCTTACCTACCCTACCCTACCCAGCCTACCCTTACCTACCCTACCCTACCCTACCCTACCCTTACCTTACCTTACCTTACCTTACCTTAGCTAACCCACCTTACCGTAGCTAAAACCTTACCTTACCTTAGCTAAAACGTTAACCTTATCTTACCTTACCTAACCAACCTTAACTTACCTTACCTTACCTAACCAACTTAAACTTACCTAACCTTACCATACCTTACCTTACCTTACCTTACCTACCATACCCTACCCTACCCTACCCTACCCTACCCTGCCCTACCTTAGCTAACTCACCCCACCGTAGCTAAAACCTTACCTTACCTTAGCTAAAACCTTAACCTTACCTAACTAACCTTAACCTACCTTACCCTACCCTACCCTACCTTAGCTAACTCACCCCACCGTAGCTAAAACCTTACCTTACCTTAGCTAAAACCTTAACCTTACCTAACTAACCTTAACCTACCTTAACTAACCAGCCTTACCTTACCTTACCTTACCTTATCTAAAACCTTAACCTTACACAACTAACCTTAACTTACCTTACCTAACCAACCTTACCTTACCTTACCTTACCTTACGTTACCTAACCTAACCTACCCTACCTTACCTTACCTTACCCTACCCTACCCTACCCTACCCTACCCTACCCTACCCTTACCTTACTTTACCTTAGCCAACTCACCTTACCGTAGCTAAAACCTTACCTTACCTTAGCTAAAACCTGAAAACCTTACCTTACCTTACCTAACCAACCTTACCTTAGCTAAAACCTGAAAACCTTACCTTACCTAACCAACCTTACCTTACCTTACCTTACCTAAGCTAACATACTCTATGAAGGTGGAATGGGTAATTCAAAATGGAGTGCCAATAAAGATTCTTCCATTGATAGGGTATAATCACTTCTGTTAAACTCTTTTTAGATCCTAATACAAGTGTATATAGCCCCAACATCGAGAGGCTGTTATTAGGAATTTCTGTTGGAAAGTAAACAAGTCATATTTAAACTAATATCATCGGCAAATATGGTCATTCACCAGGTAAAAATATCTTTGACTCCAATTTTTATACCAAATATTTTCCTCTTGCTAGACTTATGTTTATACAAATTTATTAATTCAACAGAATCAAAGGTATGAACAGCACCGCAGCATTCTGCTAAAAGAAGCTACATTAAACCTTCACCTAACAGCAGAAAGGGGACTCCAATTATTAGTCCCCGTAGCTACAGAAAGACGACTGTCTTTGACCTTCGTAGTCTTGAGTAAGTAATTTAAATTTGTTACATTGGCCAATGTTTTAATTGTGGGTTTATATGTGAAACAGTTACGGAATCGGTAGGGCTGTTCCAGGTAATTGAAACTCCTTGGTAAATAAAGAGAAAGACCTGGAATCCTAGCATAGTGTGCGAGGCCCCAGTTAGGTGATAACTGAGAAGCGAGGTAAATGCAACTAGCTTTATTTCAACATGTCATGAGTTTATATACTGGGACTTGCGAGAAACAACGTCACAAAAATTCAAACATAATAAAGCATAGGCTACCATGATAACAAGGTTGGTCTATCAAGAGTGCAGGGGAGAGCGAGTGATAGGATAAAAAATCAAAACCGTTACAGTGTACGAGCGTGTATGAAACACACGCGGTATAATAGGTTATGTGGGTGTGGTTATGCTAGCTAAAATCCTTTTGTTCCGTAACCGAAATACAAACCACGCTATTTACAAAGGGTATTACTTTTAGCGCAGCTGAAATGACGAGCCAATAGTTTTTAACGAGAGTTAATTACCCCCGCGCTAGTTAGGGGTGGGTGGGGAAGGGTAGCTTGCTACCCCTACCCCCTCCACACACCGGTGACTTGCTCCACTTAACTTTTGGCTCGGCGGTGATCAGACGTGTCTGTTCATCGCCTTCGCGACAGCCTTTAATTTTCTGCTTTTTCTTTTCAGCTTGTGTGATTGGTTGGAAGTTGACCTTCAGTTATTTTCTTTTATTTACTATGCGTACATGCCCTGGAGTTGCCGGCCGTCCTTGTGGGACTTTCATGTCGGACGTTATTACGGATCCTCACACCCTCTGCCCTCAATGTCGGGGCCGACGGTGCGACCAGGATAACATGTGCCGTGAGTGTGGGGAGTGGTCTGCCTCCCAGTGGGAGAGGTTTGGCCGTCGGCGTAAGAAGAAGTCCAAGAGAGACCGTTCTCCTCCGGGGTTAGCCTTGAAGGAAGAAGGTTCTCGGGACTCTTCTTCCGCCGCCCAAACCTCCTCCGAAGCTCCCCCTCGTCCGCCTCCTAAGGAGAGTCGTCCGAGTGGGAGCGCAGGCCCTTGTTCTGTTTCCCTACCTTCGGTGGGGGGAGAGGGCGTCGTCTCCCATAGAGAGGCGGTTCCCCCTCCTCCTCCGGGGGAGGTTATTGATAATAATGCCTTATCCAGTGATGATCTCTTACAGATTTGGTCGTCCCTGGGGCTTAAGGGCTTGCCCTCCAGGGTCGCTCTTATTGACCTTGTCTCGTTGGGGGCCGCTGTTAAACAGTCGCCGGTGGTAGCGGAGGTAGACCCTCTGTCTATTGTCGACGTCGTGGTGACAGAGGCCTCCGACGTGGCTGGGCCTTCCGACGCAGGTGCTGTTGCTGGTGATGGTGCTCAAGGCTCTCCTGCTCCTTCCGTGCATCCTTCGAAGGGGGAAGTGAGTCCTTCGGTCTCGTCTGCTGCCCAGCTTCCTTCTGAGGGAAGTGTTTTGACGGAGACTCCCCTTCGGAGGACCGATGGTCCCGACGATCTCCCCCGAGGCCGCCTCCGCCGTAAGGCTCACCGCCCTCTACGCCACAAGGGCCTCCCTTCCCCTTACAGGGGGACTAAGAGGCGCCTTTTTGGGTCTTCGTCCTCCGGGGGGGACTCTCCTCGTCAGCCTCAACCGACTGCTCCGCCCTCCTTGAACCTCTCTGCAGACCGCTCACCATCTCCTGCCGGATCTTCGCCTTCTGGAGAACTCGTCACCCGACGGGCAACGGTCCCTTCGGGGCTAAGGGATTCTTCCCTTACGCGAGCAGGGCTAGCGCACAAGCGCTCTCCTGCTCGCCAGCGATCTCATGCTCGTCGACGATCTCCTGCTCGCCAAGACTCTCCTGCTCGCCGACGCTCACCTGCTCGTCGGCTCTCTCCTGATGTTCGCCCCCCTCGCCAGCGCTCTCCTGCTCGTCAGCTCTCTTCCGAGCGTCAGCGCTCATTTGAGGACCATCGCCCTGCGGTCTCTGACCACCCTTTAGTTCCTGCTGAACTCCCTGCTCACCATCCACCTGGTCCTGTGGCTACGCAATATCGTGCTGCACGTGTGTCAGAAACACATGTTCGCCAACGCGCCAGCGATCTTCCCGTTCCTGCTCGTGAACGCGCCGCACCACCTATCCTCTCACAGGACACGCGTCGACCTTCTGCTAGCCAGCGATCACCAGCTCGCCAGCGATCACCAGCTCGCCAGCGATCACCAGCTCGCCAGCGATCACCAGCTCGCCAGCGATCACCAGCTCGCCAGCGATCACCTACACATGCTGCTCGCCATCGCACGACCCTGCATGATCGCCCGCTTACGCATGCTGCTCCTCATCGCACAACCCTGAACGATCGCTCTCCTGCGGATGCTGATCACCATCGCACCCTTTCACGCGATCATTCACCTGCGCATGCTGCTCGCCATCGCACAACCCTGCACGATCGCCCGCTTCCGCATGCTGCTCCTCATCGCACAACCCTGAACGATCGCCCTCCTGCGGATGCTGATCACCATCGCACCCTTTCACGCGATCATTCACCTGCGCATGCTGCTCACCATCGCACAACCCTGCACGATCGCCCGCTTACGCATGCTGCTCCTCATCGCACAACCCTGAACGATCGCCCTCCTGCGGATGCTGATCACCATCGCACCCTTTCACGCGATCATTCACCTGCGCATGCTGCTCGCCATCGCACAACCCTGCACGATCGCCCGCTTCCGCATGCTGCTCCTCATCGCACAACCCTGAACGCTCGCCCTCTTGCGGATGCTGATCACCATCGCACCCTATCACGCGATCATTCACCTACACATGCTGCTCGCCATCGCTTACCATCACACGGTCATTATCGCCAGCGATCTTCTTCACCTACGCGGCAGCACGATCCCTCGCCGTCGCGCCATCGCTTGCGTTCGTCGCCTCGGACACGTGTTCATTTACCTGCCCACCCTCACGCCCACTCGCCTGCGCGCCCGCGCGATCGCTCGCCTGCGCGCCCGCGCGAACGCTCGCCTGCGCGCCCGCGCGACCGCTCGCCTGCGCGCCCACGTGACCGCTCGCCTGCGCGCCCGCGCGACCGCTCACCTGTGCGCCCGCGCGATCACCCGCGCGACCTTTCGCCTTTGCGCGACCGTTCGCCCTCGCGCGACCATAGTTCGCGGCGAATTCCACAGCCGGTGGTAGCAGCAGGGACGCGTGCTCCTAGACGGCACTCGGGATCACCTCCATCCAAGCACAGGTTGGTAGTGCAGGACGAAGACAGGTCAGTACAGCATTCTTCCCCACCTTCTTTTCAGGCAGGTACCGTCGTGTCCACTCCAAAGGATCGCCCGATCCCTTTCACCTTAGCGAGGATTTCGGACTCTGTGTCCTTGGAGCAGCAGACTTGGTTTGGTCCGCTGGCACGGGCGTTAGTGAGGGTTATGAAACCAGCACTCGCCGGCCAGGGTAACAAACCAGCGGCTGTCTCTCCTACGCTGAAGAGAAAGAGAGGAGTGGACTTCGTGGTGACTTCCCCCAGGGCGAAGTTGGTTCCCAAGAGGTCGGTCTCGAGGGTCCCCTCTCCTGCACGAGTACTCTCTCCTTCTCCCGTGGACGAGGCCTTTCCGTCCTCAGGTGAGTACAGTGGGGCGGTAGTCTTCCCCTCGGCACCAGGGGGGGAGACTTCGCTTCAGGCAGGAGAATCGTCTCGTGAGGAAGGGGCCCCTCGAATCTCGTTGTTGGGATCCTGTATCCCTCCCAGGAGGGAACCCAAGGATTCCAAGACCATCCCTAAATCCTCTGCAAGGATTCGTCAGGAACCCACGACTACCCAGGGGAATGTCCACGTATCACCCCAGGAAGAGATTCCTGGGGCAGGAGACTTAGCTGCCAGCCCGCAGGGAGGAGAACAGCAAGAGTCCGAACATGCCTTCTGGCAGGTCCTAAGCCTGATAAGGCAACTTAACAGTCTTACGGATCCAGTCATCCCCCCCCCCCCCCCCGTGAAGGCAAAGACACGATTCTGGATGAAGTGTTTGACGTTCGGAAGGCCCCTAAGACCAGTGCGGCTCTGCCCTGGTCTCGGGGGCTGAAGAGTGCCAGAGCTAGGGCCAATGCTCAGCTCGCACTTCTTGCCTCCTCCAGTCGTTCCACTGTCGGGAACAAACTCATCCCTCCTCCTCGCCTTCAGCAGAGGAGGTATTTCGAGATCCTGGGTGAGCACAACCTCGCTCTTCCTCTCCATCACTCTGTGGAGGAGCTGGTGAAGGGAGTTCCCTTGGAGAAACTCTCTGCCCGGCAGGTGTCGTTCTCGGCGGCAGAGATCCTTAACCACGAGAAGGTCGCTAAGTGTGCCATGCAGGCCACTTCGTGGCTGGACTTCTGGTTAGGATCTCTGAGCATCCTATTGCGATCGGAGGACTTGTCCAAGGAGACCAATAGGAAGGCCCTAGAGACCTTCTTGCTCTCGGGCACCCGCTCCATCGAGTTTTTGGCGCACCAGGTTACCACCCTGTGGGCCAACTCGGTGTTGAAGCGTCGCGATGCTGTGTCCGAGAGATTCCATCCGAAGGTCCCCGCCGTAGATGTGTGTAGGCTCCGACATGCCTCCCTCCTGGGGGAGAGCCTGTTTGAGCCTCAAGACTTGGAGCGAACGGCTGAGAGGTGGAGGAAATCCAGCACGGACTCCCTCCTCCACAGGGCCCTTACAACTCGGCCCTATAAGCCTCCAGCCCCGCCACAACAGCAGCAACAGCCTCGTAAGGCTCCCAAACAGGCACCGGCAGCTAAGAAAGTGGTGTCTAAGCCCCAGCCCTTTCCAGCCAAGGTCAAGAGGGGCGGTAAGTCCTCCAGGGGAGGCAAGACTTCTAGGGGTGGCGGCCGCGGCCGCAAGCCCTAGGGGTGGCAGTCCCCCTGCGTGTCCACCTGTGGGGGGATGCCTTCAGCGTTGCATCCGCAGGTGGCAACATCACGGGGCCGATGCTTGGACGGTCTCAGTGATCGGCCAAGGTTATCGCGTCCCGTTCACGTCATCTCAACCTCCCCTGACAGCGAATCCAGTGTCATTGAGCTCCTATGCCATGGGATCGGCAAAGGGGCTGGCCCTTCAGGCCGAAGTCGAGACCATGTTCGAGAAGGGTGCTCTCCAGGAGGTCGTGGACGGCTCTCCAGGCTTCTTCAGTCGACTCTTTTTTGTAAAGAAGGCTACTGGAGGCTGGAGACCCGTCATCGATCTCTCGGCTCTGAACAGGTTTGTCAAACAAACCCGGTTCAGCATGGAGACAGCAGACACGGTCAGACTTGCGGTGAGACCACAAGACTTCATGTGTACACTGGATCTAAAGGATGCGTACTTCCAGATCCCAATCCATCCGTCTTCCAGGAAGTACCTGAGATTCTGCCTAGACAACAAGATCTACCAGTTCAAGGTGCTGTGTTTCGGTCTCTCCACAGCTCCTCAGGTGTTCACCAGAGTGTTCACCCTGATTTCGACTTGGGCGCACAGGAACGGCATTCGTCTCCTTTGTTACCTAGACGATTGGCTGATCCTAGCAGACTCGGAGTCGACCCTTCTTCGACACCGAGACAGGCTTCTAGATCTTTGCCAGGATCTGGGGATCGTGGTAAACCTCGAGAAGTCCTCTCTGCAGCCGTCCCAACGACTGGTTTATCTAGGCATGCTAATAGACACCAATCTCCACAAAGCCTTTCCATCAGACGACCGGATAGCAAGGCTGAGGAGGGTGGCGGAACCTTTCCTCAGGCGAAAAGAACTCCCCGCCCAATCGTGGTTGCGTCTCTTAGGCCACCTATCCTCCCTGGCCCGTCTGGTTCCAAACAGCCGCCTCAGGATGAGATCCCTTCAATGGCGGCTCAAGTCCCGGTGGAATCAAGGATCCGATTCCCCGGACATTCTGATCCCAATGGGGTCTCTGGAACAGACGGACTTGCGGTGGTGGCTGGCCGACGAGAACCTGCGAAAGGGAGTGAGTCTTCTCGTCCTCCCCCCGGAATTGACTCTGTTTTCGGACGCGTCAAAAGAAGGGTGGGGGGTGCACGTTCTGAACCAGAGAGCCTCAGGCCTTTGGTCAGAATCAGAAAAGTGCCTACACATCAACCTGCTAGAATTGAAGGCCGTCTTCCTGGCCCTTCAACAGTTCCAACGGTCCCTGGCGGGTCACTCCGTGGTGGTGATGAGCGACAACACCACGGTAGTGGCTTATATCAACAAGCAGGGAGGCACTTTTTTGCAACAGCTATCCCATCTTGCAGTAGAGACTCTGAGGTGGACCGAAACCCACTCGATAACACTATCAGCTCGCTTCATTCCTGGCAAAAGGAATGTGCTCGCCGACAGTCTGAGCAGGGCTTCGCAGATAGTGAGTACCGAGTGGTCTTTGGATCCTCAGATAGCCAACAAAGTCCTGACTTTGTGGGGTTCCCCGACGGTGGACTTGTTCGCGACAGCCTTGAACTTCAAGCTGCCCCTGTACTGCTCACCAGTCCCGGACCCCAAGGCACTCTGGCAAGATGCTTTCCAGCAACGGTGGGACAACATCGACGTGTACGCCTTCCCACCATTCTGTCTGATGAGAAGGGTGCTCAACAGGACCAGACTATCGGTCAACTGTTCCATGACTCTAGTAGCTCCGCTATGGCATCACGCGGAATGGTTTCCGGACCTTCTGCAACTCCTGACGGAACTCCCAAGGGAGCTTCCTCCACGACACGAGCTTCTCAGACAACCCCACTCCGGTGTCCCTCATAGGGCCGTAGCCTCGCTTCGGCTTCACGCCTGGAGACTATCCAGCGTCTCCTCGCGGAGAGAGGCTTTTCGCAACAGGTTGCGGAGAGAATGTCTCGGCACCTGCGAAGGTCCTCTGAGGGAGTCTACCAAGCGAAGTGGAGTGTTTTGTGGTTGGTGTCGTGGAAGGGGTATCTCTCTACTCGATGCCACTATTCCAGCAATAGCGGACTTCCTTGTGTATCTGCGAGAAGAAATGCGCCTTTCTGTCTCGGCGGTGAAAAGCTATCGCTCAGCCTTAAGCTTGGCCTTCAGATTGAAGGGCGTGGATATTTCTTCGTCGCTAGAATTCTCTTTACTCATACGAAGCTATGAGCTTACCTGCCCCCAGTCGGAAGTGAGACCCCCTCCTTGGAACGTGGTTCGAGTCCTCAGGTCTCTCAAGAGACCTCCCTTCGAGCCATTACGCCAGGCCTCCGATCGCCACCTGTCTTGGAAGACGGCTTTCCTACTCGCCTTGGCCTCGGCCAAGCGAGTTAGTGAACTTCATGGTCTCTCGTACGACATCGCCCATTCAAGGGGATGGGGGGAGGTAACGTTCAGGTTCGTCCCTGAGTTTGTGGCCAAGACTCAGAATCCTGGAGTGCCGGATCCTCGGTTCGACTCTTTCAGGATCGCGAGTCTCCGTTCTGTAACAAACGACCCAGACCAGCTGCTACTATGCTCAGTGAGGTGTCTGAGGTACTACCTGAAGAGAACGGCTGCAGTCCGTCCTCATGTGCGAGCTTTGTTTGTGAGCACAGGCAGGACAAAGAGGAGGGTCACCAGGAACACCATCTCTGCTTGGATTCGAAGGGTTATCCACCATGCCCTGAATCCTGACCCTCCTCCGTCACGTCGCCCTCGGGCCCACGATGTCAGGGGTATTGCTACATCCCTGGCCTTCAAGAGAAACTTCTCTGTGACGCAGGTACTTCAAGCTGGGGTCTGGAAGCGTCAAACGACCTTCACAGCCCACTACCTGCAAGACGTGACCCACAGGAGCCTCGATACGTTCTCTATCGGCCCTGTGGAGGCGGCACAACAGCTGGTCTAACCTCAGGCTCCTTTTTGGACAAGTAGCAGTAAGTTGAGGGCGTTGTTACCCGGTCTTAGTCTGTGTGAATGAAAGAGTATGTCTGACCCTTACTTCTTTCTTCATTCTCCCCTCTCTTGGGGAAGCAGCATCCTGGTCCTCGCATAGCTGACCTCAACCTCTGCAGGTAACCCATGCTTCTTTGTGCTCCTAGTATTAAGCTTAATACTGTTGCGTCTCCCATACCCTGACGAGGTGGTATGGGGAACGTCCTATCCTAGAATTCCTATCTGAAGGTCTCAAGGTCAACTTCATAGGACGAGTCACACTCTCCTCCTCACACTACTTATGTAGGCCACTCGTTCCTAGCGATGCTAGGAACCTGTGAGGTACAGGGGCTCCCTCTCTCTAGTGCTGCTCACTGAGGGATCAAGCCCCCGGGCAAGCCGAAGTCAGTAAGGCTGGGGACTTTCCACCCTTCCTAAGGGGTAAGTCACCCTTTGTAAATAGCGTGGTTTGTATTTCGGTTACGGAACAAATGACAAATTCGAAGATAATTTGTATTTTTCCTAACCATACAAACCTTAGCTATTTACACATATGTGCCCGCTATCCCTGACCCCCAAGTCAAGTCCTACCTCTAAGTGAAGTGAAGCAAGTCACCGGTGTGTGGAGGGGGGAGGGGTAGCAAGCTACCCTTCCCCACCCCCCCGCTAACTAGCGCGGGGGTAATTAACCCTCGTTAAAAACTATTGGCTCGTCATTTCAGCTGCGCTAAAAGTAATACCCTTTGTAAATAGCTAAGGTTTGTATGGTTAGGAAAAATACATATTATCTTCGAATTTGTCATGTTTCTTGCATTTTTCTATATTTTTCCCAATATGGAGGCCATGGTTACCCAGGAAACACATGATATACAGTATAACTTTTAATATTTTCCAATTAGTTTTGCTGCCACTCATTTATATTTGCTACTGGTCCAGGGTTTATTATACTCGTTTTTATTTCCCACCTAACCAGAAAACCCAGTCTCTCACTGGGATCCTCAATAGTTACTTGTTCCTACACGGATACAAACCATAGTCCTTTAATTACGAGATTAATTTAAAGGAACATGGAACTAGGCAGTTAAAACTTATGATAAGGTGTCGGCAGTAGCTGGTAATTACCAGCGAGTGGCAGGGAAGTCTCCCCTTTACCAGTATACTGAGCAATTACAGTGATTCCAGTCACCTGAAAACACAGGCTTGTGATCGGCTTCTCTTTAAATTTTGCTCTTAGAGTTTTCTTTACCTCTTGAACAAGTCTCAAAGCCGGGAGATTTGCCTGTTTCCCTTAGCAAAGCAGGTTAGCTTTTCCAGCATCTCCCTCAGGAGTCTCTAAAGTTTCAGATCTTGCTTCCCTTGACGATACTGTGCTACACTTTTAGATTTAATAACTCAAACGGTAATAAAACTTTAATGCCTCATGACATTGTCATTGTGTCTAAATTCTAGTAGCTGGCTGCTATTCTGACCTTGAGTCAGACTTCTCTGATTATCCAACCCTGGTGGATTCAAAAGAAGATGGTATGAGGTTTAAATAATAGGGTTGATATGAAAGCACCAATCTCATATTATACTCTGATTATTAGTATTGTCCTTCCATCAGATATTTTTGTTGAAGAATATCATAATATGGTCAAGTTGTAAGGATCTCTTTAAGTATGAAGTTGAATATGCCAGTTGTTTTAATTATTAATCCTAAATAATGACTCGTGTATCAAATCAGTTATCAAGAGTCAGGTTATGACATAAAGGTGGAGAACATTTGGAGTAAAGATATTTTACTTTTCTTTCAGATATATTTGTTTACCTGCACATTTGGAATCCAAAAGCCGAGGCCAGGAAACAAAAACTTAGTGGTGAATAACCCAATTCCCCCTGATAATATGAAAAGGAGATGTAAACTAAAGGAATGGTGAAGACACAAGATTAATTTGATCATATCTATATCAAAGCTGATAACAGGGATGGAGGCTGTAAGGTTCAACTGGCATCATTTTAAAGATAAGTTTGAATTTTATTTTATTCTCAGAAACTTTCATTTCAGTTAGGTTATATAGTAGATAGTGAATATCTATGAAAGGTAGAGATGTAAAGTGTACAGTAGTGATGAACATATAACACCAACAAAAATCCAGTATTGCAGAGATTTTCTTAAAAGTGAGATTGTTCTTGGATTATTTTCTGGGAAATGGTCATACATTTTTTATTCCTATACATAATTAGTTTTATGTCTATAATATGAGGCCATTATAAATATACAATTAGTTTTCAAAATGTAAATCTTCAAAAACTTAGTAGATAATTCATATATAGTATACTTTCTTGTGTCAACAGATTTTAAACACTCAGCTTTTGAGCAATAGAAAGTCATATTTCTTAAACTTATTGAGTGATACTTATTTAAAAAATTATTTTTCAATATTAAACTTACCCGATAATCATGTAGCTGTCAACTCCGTTGCCCGACAGAATTCTATGGAGGGATACGCCAGCTATCACAATACTAGAAGGGGGTGTACTTACCAGCGCCACCTGTGGCCAGGTACTCAATCATTTGTTGTTGACACCTCCTCAATTATTCCTCTGTCGTGCTTCCGGCTAGACGTTCTGGGATACGCTTATGGTCTTCGAGTTTATTCATGGATATTTGGTGAAGTATTCTCTTAGATTAACGGCTGTCGCATACTGGAATCCATTTTATATTAGCTAGATAGCTTTTATATAAATACTGATTAACGGTTAATGAATTTTTGCTTGTTTTTGGATCACCCTTTGACTACTCTTTGAAACAAGATGTCTGACGTTTCGCAAGCTCCCTCCCATAGACGATGTAGGTCTTGCAATAGGCGTATTCCGAAGGCCTCGGTAGATCCTCACACCGCTTGTTCTGACTGTAGGGACAGGCCCTGTCTATTAGAAAATCGATGTGAGGAGTGCGCCGGACTTTCGGAATTGGATTTTGTCCGTCTTTTAAAATATTCATCTAAGTTAGAGAGAGGTAGAGTTAGGAGAAGTTCTTCTCACTCTTCTATGTTTTCCTCACCTCATGATCCCCTACCTTTTCCTACCCCTGTAGTGGCTACCCCCGAACCTACTGTGTGCCCTCCGCCTGATATGTCAACTGTTTTGCGTGCTATTCAGGCTTTAGGAGATAAAGTAGAATCAGTGGTAAGTGACCATAAGTCTCTGATGGCCGAGGTTAAAGAACTGAAGGTCAAGAGTGCAGTGGGTGGAAATAGTGCCAGTGCTGTGACGAGTGCTAGTGTCTGTGCAGTGCCAAGTGCTAGTGGTGCCAGTGTGGTGCGTGAGGATTTTTCTGTGCGAGCCAGTCGTCCTCCCAGTCCGGGACCTCTTGCAAGCTCCCATGCCCAGGGGAGAAGCAATGTCGAAGGGCTTAAGGGTTCGACAGGCCTTGTTAGGCGCACAGAATTATCCTCGGTGGTTGCGGGCGTGTCTTCCTTAGACCGTCACTCCCACCTGCAGACGATTGAGCCCGTTTTCTCGTCCGCTGATCTTCATGCAGGGAAGAAACGTTGGTCTCAGGTCTCGAGACCGCTTAAACGTAGAGTTCAGTCAGCGAGTGCTCAGCCAGGTTGTAGTCATTGGCTCAGCTCCGACTCGCCTCAGTCATCGGTCGACTGTACTCCGCCCAAGAGGAGTAAGGTTCTGCCTATACAGACCCCGACTGTGACTTTACCTCAGTCTGTTATCGTTTCTGCCAACCCCAAGTGGACCCTGCTTCAGTCCATGCAAGCTCAGCTTTCGGACTTGATGCGTGAGTGTCGGGCTGAGAGTGTTGCACCTCCTCCTCCGCCTACACTCCCTCCACCTGTTCTCGCTCCGCCTGTGCTCGCCCAGCCTGCACCTGCTCCGCCTGGTCGCAGCACCATCTGCCAGGCGTACGATGTTGAGCCACTTTCGGAGTTTGCTGTTCCCAGTGTTGTTCAGCCTCAGCCTTCTTTAAGGCAACCCTTGCTTTGGGATCAGGAGAGTTATTCCACTCTTCCTCCTCCTCCCCTTGCTGCTCCACCAGTGGTGCAACTCTCGGTTGGGGTACAACAACCTCTCCCCTCCGTGAGTCTGTCTGCTCAACCATCGCTGCAGCGAGCTCAACCCTCATCTAGGCAAGCTCCTCTACACCATGGACTTGCGCCTCAGGAGCCTCAGCTTGCGAGAACTTTACCTTGTTCTGCGCAGCCTCAACCTCTTCATGCTCCACTCATCTCACAGGAACAGGAACGGACTACTCCGCCTCCGTCCTCCGCTCAGCTTGTGCAATCCTTGGGTTCAACTCTTGCTAGGAGTCAACCTCCTTCACCCATGCGCCTGCCTTCTGCTTCGTCTGTTGTTCAGCCTATGCAGTCTGAGCCTCAGGTTTTCCCTCAAGATGAGGAAACCTCTGTTATTGTTCCTACCCGTTCTGACTCTGCGGTTCAGCATTCTGGTCCTATCGCTTCGCTACCCTCTGCTGATGAAGTGTCGGATGATGAGGAGGCACACCTTGATCCCTCATCAGACGTGGAGGAGTCTAAGCTTTCTCCATTGTCTATTGATTTTAGAAAGGTCTTGGCTCTACTCAGGGAGATTTACCCAGACCACTTCGTCTCTGCTATTCCCCGCTCTCCTCCATCTGAGTTTTCGCTGGGCGTACAACAAGCTAGGTCTAACTATACTAAGCTTGTCCTAGCTAGATCCTCCAAGAGGGCTTTAAGGATCTTAGGGGAGTGGCTTCAGTCTAAACAACACCTGGGCAAGACTTCCTTCATGTTCCCTCCAACGAAGCTCGCTTCGAAAGGTTGCGTTTGGTATGCCACAGGGGAAGCACCAGGCTTGGGAGTACCTGCCTCTGCCCAGGCTGACTTCTCAAGTCTGGTGGACTCGCCTAGGAGGACTGCGATGAGACGCTCGAAGGTTTGTTGGACCTTCTCAGACCTGGATCATCTTCTGAAAGGGTTGTTCAGAGCTTTCGAAATGTTCAACTTTCTCGACTGGTGCCTGGGAGCCCTCAGCAAGAAAACCTCTCCTGCGGACAAAGACTCTGCCATGCTAATTATGTCCTGCATGGATAAGGCCATCAGAGATGGATCGGGTGAGCTAGCGTCGTTATTTGTATCAGGGGTGTTGAAGAAAAGGGAACAACTGTGTACCTTCCTCTCCGCCAGCATTACACCGTGCCAACGGTCACAACTCCTTTTTGCTCCACTCTCAAAGTTCCTCTTTCCCGAGGAGCTAGTTAAGGACTTGTCGGCTGCCCTGATACAGAAGGACACGCACGATCTTGTAGCCTCATCGGCTCGTAAGTCTAAGGTTACCACCTCTGTCCCCAAGACTTATCGCTCCCCAGTGGCTGATACCCCGGCCACTAGGTTCATACCGCCCTTTCGTGGTAGAGCCCCCAGCCGAGGAAGCTCCCGTCCAGACTCTCACAGGGGCAAGTCTAGGAAAGGACCCAGGACATCTAAGGGAAAGAACTGACTCTCAGATTCTCCAGACAACAGTAGGAGCCAGACTCAAGATCTTCTGGCGAGCCTGGGAGAAGAGAGGTGCAGACGCACAGTCTGTCAGTTGGCTGAGGTACGGTTACAGGATTCCATTCTGCCTCAAACCGCCTCTGACCACATCGCCCATCAACCTCTCTCCCAACTACAAAGAAGAGGACAAGAGGCTAGCATTGCAACAGGAGGTGTCGCTACTTGTGCAGAAGAAGGCAGTGGTTATAGTCCGGGACCATCAATCCCCGGGCTTCTACAACCGTCTCTTTCTTGTGGCCAAAAAGACAGGAGGTTGGAGACCGGTGCTGGACGTCAGCTCTCTCAACGAGTATGTCACCAAGCAGACGTTCTCAATGGAGACGACCAAGTCGGTCTTAGCAGCGGTCAGACAGGAGGACTGGATGGTCTCGTTGGACTTGAAAGATGCATACTTTCACGTTCCCATTCATCCAGACTCCCAACCTTTCCTGAGATTCGTTTTCGGAAAGGTTGTCTATCAGTTCCAAGCCCTGTGTTTTGGCCTAAGCACAGCTCCTATGGTCTTTACTCATCTGATGAGGAATGTAGCGAAATTCCTGCACTTATCGAACATCAGAGCCTCCCTCTACCTAGACGACTGGCTGTTGAGAGCCTCCACGAGTCGTCGTTGTCTGGAGAACCTCTCTTGGACTTTAGATCTAATCAGAGACCTAGGTCTATTAGTCAATATAGAGAAATCTCAACTCATTCCCTCCCAATCCATTGTGTACCTGGGAATGGAGATTCAGAGTCGGGATTTTCGGGCTTTTCCATCGGCCCCCAGGATAAACCAAGCCCTAGAGTGCATCATGAGCATGCTGAAGAGGAGCAATTGCTCAGTGAGACAGTGGATGAGTCTCACAGGGACCCTCTCATCACTGGCCCTGTTTGTCGAGCTAGGGAGACTCCACCTCCGCCCTCTTCAATTCCATCTTGCAGCTCATTGGGACAAGGGCTCGACTCTAGAAGCAGTCTCTATCCCTATCAACCAAGAGATGAAGACCACTCTCCGGTGGTGGAAGCACAATCTCCTTCTCAAGGAGGGTCTATCATTGGCCATCCAGACCATCTCTTCTCGGATGCATCGGACTCGGGCTGGGGTGCGACCTTGGACGGACGGGAATGCTCAGGAGTATGGAACAAGGAACAAGGATTACTCCACATCAACTGCAAGGAACTGTTAGCAGTTCATCTTGCCCTGTTGAACTTCAAGTCCCTCCTGCTAGGCAAAGTGGTGGAGGTGAATTCAGACAACACCACAGCCTTGGCTTACATCTCCAAGCAAGGAGGGACCCATTCGAGGAGCCTTTACGAGATCGCAAGGGACCTCCTCATTTGGTCAAGAGGTCTAAACCTCACACTGGTCACGAGGTTCATCCAGGGCGATATGAATGTTTCAGCGGATCGCCTCAGCAGAAGGAATCAGGTCATTCCCACGGAATGGACCCTCCACAAGAGTGTGTGCAACAGACTTTGGACCTTGTGGGGTCAACCTACCATAGATCTGTTTGCCACCTCCATCACCAAGAGACTTCCGCTTTATTGTTCCCCTGTTCCAGACCCTGCAGCGGTTCATGTGGATGCTTTTCTTCTGAACTGGTCCCATCTCGACCTGTACGCATTCCCTCCGTTCAAGATTATAAACAAAGTTCTGCAGAAATTCGTCTCGCACGAAGGGACACGGCTGACGCTGGTTGCTCCCCTTTGGCCTGCAAGAGAATGGTACACAGAGGTACTTCAATGGCTAGTCGACTTCCCCAGGACTCTACCTCTAAGAGTGGACCTTCTACGTCAATCACACGTAGACAGGTTGCACCCAAACCTCCACGCTCTTCGACTGACTGCCTTCAGACTGTCGAAAGATTCGCAAGAGCTAGAGGCTTTTCGAAGGAGGCAGCCAGTGCGATTGCCAGAGCTAGAAGAATTTCCACTCGTAGAGTCTACCAGTCTAAGTGGGAGGTCTTCCGAAGCTGGTGTAGAGCCAATTCAATATCCTCTACCAATACCTCTGTGATCCAAATAGCTGACTTCCTTCTTCATCTTAGGAATGAGAGATCCCTTTCAACACCTACGATTAAAGGGTATAGGAGCATGTTGGCCTCAGTTCTCCGCCACAGGGGTTTGGACCTGTCTTCCAACAAGGACCTTCAAGACATTCTCAAGTCTTTTGAGACGTCTAAAGAACGTCGTCTTTCCACTCCAGGCTGGAATCTAGACGTAGTCTTAAGGTTCCTTATGACATCTAGGTTCGAACCTCTCCAGTCAGCTTCCTTCAAGGATCTTACCCTCAAGACTGCTTTTCTCGTTTGCCTTGCAACAGCTAAGAGAGTCAGTGAGGTTCATGCCTTCAGCAAGAACATTGGTTTCACAACCGAATCAGCTACATGTTCTTTTCAGCTTGGATTCCTAGCAAAGAACGAGCTTCCTTCACGTCCTTGGCCTAGATCGTTCGAAATACCTAGCCTCTCCAACATGGTAGGTAACGAACTAGAGAGAGTTCTTTGCCCTGTCAGAGCTCTCAAATATTATCTGAAGAGGTCTAAACCTATTCGAGGACAGTCAGAAGCCTTATGGTGTGCCATCAAGAAACCCTCGAGACCCATGTCCAAGAATGGGCTTTCGTACTATATAAGGCTTCTGATCAGAGAAGCACATTCTCACTTAAAGGAGGAAGACCTTGCATTGCTGAAGGTAAGGACCCACGAAGTAAGAGCTGTAGCTACTTCGTTGGCCTTTAATAAAAACCGTTCTCTGCAGAGCATTATGGATGCAACCTATTGGAGGAGCAAGTCAGTGTTTGCATCATTTTATCTGAAAGATGTCCAGTCTCTTTACGAGAACTGCTACACCCTGGGACCATTCGTAGCAGCGAGTGCAGTAGTAGGTGAGGGCTCAGCCACTACATTCCCTTAATCCCATAACCTTTTTAACCTTTCTCTTGAATACTTTTATTGTTGTTTTTATGGTTGTTACGGTAGGCTAAGAAGCCTTCCGCATCCTTGGATTTGGCGGGTGGTCTGTTCATTCTTGAGAAGCGCCTGGGTTAAAGGTTTGGTAGAGGTCCTTTAGTAGGGTTGCAACCCCTTGTACTTTGGCACCTTTGGGTTGATTCAGCCTCCAAGAGGAACGCTGCGCTCAGTAAGGAAGACGAACTTTAAATAAAAGGCAGAGTAACGGTTCTATTCGACTTCCTTACCAGGTACTTATTATTTCATTGTTATTTGAGATAACTGTTATATGAAATATGGGATACTTAGCTATCCTTTAATCATGTACACTGGTTTTCACCCACCTCCCTGGGTGTGAATCAGCTACATGATTATCGGGTAAGTTTAATATTGAAAAATGTTATTTTTATTAATAAAATAAATTTTTGAATATACTTACCCGATAATCATGATTTAATCGACCCTCCCTTTCCTCCCCAGAGAGAACCAGTGGACCGAGGAATAATTGAGGAGGTGTCAACAACAAATGATTGAGTACCTGGCCACAGGTGGCGCTGGTAAGTACACCCCCTTCTAGTATTGTGATAGCTGGCGTATCCCTCCATAGAATTCTGTCGGGCAACGGAGTTGACAGCTACATGATTATCGGGTAAGTATATTCAAAAATTTATTTTATTAATAAAAATAACATAATTATATTATTGCCTTCAAATTCATAACATTATAGAAAAAAATAATATCAAATATTTTTCAGTCAGGCATTTAATTTTCCATACGTTCAAACTGAAGCTATTCATAAACTGATTTTACCTGGGACCCATTGCTTAATATTTGAAGTAAGTCCACCATCCCCATGATCAAATCCTCCAACGCCTATTGACGCTAAGGGCCTCGGTTAGATTTTGCCAGTCGTCTCTAGCAATACTTCTCCATTCATCATCTTATACTTCACGCCTCCATTCCTCATCTCACACTTCAGGGCTCATAATCCTCAGCCATGTATGCCTGGGGCTTCTAACTCTTCTAGTGCCTGGTGGAGCTCAGTTGAAAGTCTGGTGAACTAATCTCTTGTGTGTGGTACTGTGTGTTTGACCATGGAAAATAAATTCAGAAGGTTATATGATTAAGGTATTCTATTTTAGGTTTTAGTAATTCAACTATCAGTTGTATACTGTATACGAAAATAGGCAAATCTATACGGGCTGTAGATAATTTTTTTTTTTTAAATATCGTTAATGATCGTGCATCATTAAGCTTAAAATTGTTTATGTACTAAAGGTTACTTAAACAAATCAGATGAATATTGAAATATAACGTTCTATAACTTGATTTTCTGTAACAGAACCATTTACTAGTTTATGTTAGTCAATTAAGAAATTAATAATATAATGATTGCTTGGTGGATATTAATGAATTAATTACCTTAATATTGAGAAGATTTGAGTTTAATAACACTGTAATTATTATTATTTCAATTATTTGAAACATTCCTTATAATTTATAGATTATTTTGTGCTTACCAATTGGTACATTAATTTTCATTTGTTTATCAAAAATCATATTTTTTTTTTCTTAAATGGTTCCTTTGAAGTTATTTTCAATCTAAGAATATTCTTTTTAGCAAACTTGGAATCAAATATGTTTCATATAAAATTTTAATTCTTTATTTACATTATATAATAAAAAAGTTTTATAAACTGAATCTATTGAATGCATGTGCACTTGTTTTTAAATATTAAACTTAGCCGGTGAATATATAATAGCTGACGTCTCCGACGGCTCGACAGATTCCAAAAACTCGCGAGCGATCGCCGTGAAGGTTGCGGGTGTGCCCACCAGCGCCGACTATCGGCCAGATACCGCTTATACTTGTCAATCTCTCCAGTTCTTCTCTGTCGGTCTTGTCGACAAGTTGGTTCCGCTCGCTTTATGACCTCGAGTTTTCGACCGAATTGGTGAAGTACTTTACTTTGGTTGTTTATTGGCTTTCGCTGTGTTGGTGTGTTTCTTCAATTAAACTCTTGAAACACTTTTTTTGGCTGGTGTTTATTGTTGATGAATTTGGTTTTGACTTGGATTTTCTCTGATTGTTCAAAATGGCTGACCCTTCTCCTGTATATCGCAATTGTGCGAGGGATTGTAACAAACGTCTTCCCAAGGCCTCTATCGACCCTCATACTGTTTGTTCTAATTGCCGGGGTAAATCCTCCCAATTAGGAGATCGGTGTGAGGAGTGCGTGGTCTTGTCGGAATTCGAATGGCTTGAGTATGAAAAATATACTCGTAAGCTTGAGAGAGATAGGGTGAGGAGAAGCTCCTCTAGATCTTTGGAATTTTCCTCCTCCCATGCTCCTGAACCTAATCCTTCCCCTGTAGTAGTTGTTCCTGAACCCCCTACTAGCACTCATGAACCGTCCATGCGGGATATGTTTTTAGCGATTCAAGCTTTAGGCGAAAAAGTTGAGTCCTTAGCATCGGACAGAAACCAACTTATGTCAGATGTTAAGTTGTTGAAGTGTTAGAGTGGTAAAACAGAAAATCTAAGTGATAAAGTGAAAAGTGCGCAAAATGTGTTTAGTGTTGCGACCGAGGGTTCGTCTGTTCGTGCTTGTCGCTCCCCTAGTCCGAGACCTCTTTCAGGCTCCCCTGCACCAGGGAGAAGTAATGTCGTAGGACTTAAGGGGGTGAGAGGCGTAAACCAACGTACAGACGTTCCCTCTTTGGTATCGGACGTTTCTCGTCAAGATCGTCCTTACCATAAGACGGGTGAGACTAAGTTCTCCTCGTCCTCCGAAGACTTATCGCACAAGAAACCTTGGCGCAAGGTATCTAGGCCCTTAAAGTGAAAGTCAGTCCCTTCAGGACAGGTCCAGCGTCCTGGCTGTAGCCATTGGGGCAGCTTTGACCATTTGCAGTCGTCGGATGACTGTTTGCCTGTTAAGCGAAAGCGTAACACGGGGTCCGAGGGTCTCGGTAGAGGCAATGTTTTGCCAACGCAGACGTTACCGACGTCTAAGCTTGCCTCCCTTATGGAAGAGTATGACTTTGGTCAGGTTCACGATGATCCTTTGCTTGCGGGTCGCCAGTGCGGTGAACGTGACTCTGGCCTTCAGCCGCCTAAACGAGTGTTTTCTCGTCCGTTTGACGTTAGTGCTAACGTTTCTAGTGTTTTGACACGCGATGCTAGTCGTGTGCCTAGTCATTCACGTCAGTCACGTGACATGGATCCCCCTTTGCTACAGTCTCAGACTGACGTTCAGCTGCTGCCGCCGCAGCCCCGCACTGACGTTCGCCGACCGGCTCCGTTGCCTCGACGTGACGTTGAGCGTCGGTCACCGCAGTCGGAAGTTGTTTTGCCTGCTCAGACTCTGCAGTCAATGCAGGTCCGACGTGATGTCGAGCGACAACCAACTTCAGCTGTTGTTGTTGGTCAGTCACAAGACTTTCAGTCCTTTCAGCAGCGACGTGACGTCGTTTCCTCTTCTGCTGCTGCTGCTCCGTTGCTTGTTGACATTGCTTGTCAAGCGTTGCCTCCTCGGCATGTCTCTCCGTATCATGAGACTCGGCAGTTGTCGGACGAAGTTCCGTCGGATGAGGAAGTCGCTGATCCCCTTCCAACTGATATGCCTTTGGGGACTTTGTCAGATGGAGAGGAGCCTAGAGTTGCTCAGCCCTCTCTTGATTTTAAAAAGATCCTGCTGATTTTTAAGGAACTGTTTCCTGACCATTTTTTGACTGCTGATCCTTGTTCGCCTCCATCAGAGTTTACGCTAGGCCTAGCTACTTCGACGCCGTCGTTTACTAAGCTAGTGCTCTCTCGCTCTTCTAAGAGAGCTTTGCGTTTACTAGGCGACTGGTTGATCACCAGGAGGAGTTTGGGGAAGACAGCCTTTGCTTTCCCCCCTTTTAAACTGGCTTCTAGAGCGAGCGTCTGGTATGACACAGGAGAAGTTCTCGGCTTGGGAGTTCCTGCCTCTGCCCAGGGAGACTTCTCAAGCCTCGTAGACTCTCCCCGTCGCCTGGCCATGAGACGCTCAAAAGTTTGCTGGTCCTCTTCAGACCTTGATCATCTCCTCAAAGGGGTTTATAGGGCCTTCGAAGTTTTTAACTTCTTGGATTGGTCGCTGGGAGCCTTGAGCAGGAAGATCTCTTCGGCTGACCGTGATGTATCCGTGCTAATTATGTCCTGCATGGACAAAGCTATCCGTGATGGCTCTAATGAGCTCGCTGCTACCTTTACGGCAGGAGTCCTTAAGAAGAGGGAGACACTTTGTTCGTTCCTTTCGGCAGGTAACTCCCTGTCAAAGGTCAGAGCTTCTCTTTGCTCCATTGTCATCTGCCTTGTTCCCTCAGCAGTTGATTAAGGATATCGCAGCTTCGCTGGTGCAGAAGGATACCCACGACTTGATGGCTACGTCAGCGCGTAAGGCTGCTCCTTCATCATCTTATGTCGTTAGACCTAAGCTCGATACTCCAGCAACGAGGTTTATCCCGCCCTTTCGTGGCAGAGCCCCCAGTAAGGGAGGCGCTCGCGCCGATAGTAAGAGAGGCAAGAGGAGAGGATCTAAGTCCTCCTGTGGCAGAGTCTGACTGCCCACGTCCTCAGACAGCGGTAGGGGCCAGACTGAACAACTTCTGGCAGGCCTGGGAGAAGAGGGGTGCAGACCGGGAGTCTGTTTTTCAATATTTAACTTAGCCGGTGATTATAATAGCTGCAACTCTGTTGCTTGACAGAAAACTCTAAGGTAAAATTCGCCAGCGATCGCTACACAGGTTGCGGGTGTGCCCAACAGCGCCATCTGTCGTCCAGATACCCAGTACTCAATGTAAACAAAGAACTCAATTTTCTCTCTGTCGTGCTCCCGACAAGACGTGCTTATTCGCTGTTGCTAAACTGGATTTGTTTTCACAACTAATTGGTGAAGTACACTATTCTAGTTTTGAGCTTTCGCTATGCAGGTGTTTTATCTTCATCTTAAATCTTGAACTCGTTTTGGATAGATTTAATTATGGTGACAAAGAGAGTATGGACTTTCTTTCACTTTTAAATGGCCGACCCTTCCCTTAGCGGAAGTGTGTTTAGGCTTTTAGTAATTATATCACGTTATAGATTTTCCTCTATATATTTTATATCTCTCCGCCTTTATTAGGCCTCTTCGATTAACTTTCCATTTATTATAAACATATAAAAATAATTTTAATGTTTTGTTTATATAGACCTTTCCTGAGAGTAGGCGGTCCTAACTTGGAAACCGAAGTTAATCAACGTTGAGCCCTTTATATCGTAATTAGCTTTTAAAGAGCTAAGGATTTAAAACTTTTTAAATGTAATATTTTATGAAAGAATTTCTTTGATAGTCTTCGTACTGTTTTCAAAGATGAACTAACGTTTAGTTTATTTATGCTACGCAGTTGTTGACGTTCAGGACGTTCAACATGCGCTCTATCGTTACGATAGAGAGAGAGTGTATCACGGTTTCACTTTGCAGTAAGAGTAAATCGATTCTGACGTTTTGTTCATTGTTTCTTAGCTTAAATGTTTTAAATTCTATTTTAAAGGAACTTTTTATTTGAAAAACCTTTCAGTTTTTTCCTTTAGTCAAATAACATGTTTTTTTTTTGACGAAATATAATTGGGCTCTTCTCTTAGGTGCGAAATCAAGAGAGAAAGAGAGAGAGAGATAGAGACGGAGGGAGAGAGAGGAGAGAAAACGTTCCGTTCAAGCGGGTAACGTTGTTCTCGTGTTACTCTCGTCCCTAGTCGCTGTACGGGGAGGAAGGATAAACGTTTTAGTTTTTTATTCTCGTCCCCAGGCTATGTGCGGTGAGAGATTGAAAACGTAGTTATATGAACTAGTGTTTAGTCTCTTTCCCAGCCACTGATTTTTTTTTTATCTTTAAATATGTTTTCTGTTTTTTGCTGGTATTAATGAGCTTGCATTATACGACTGATTTCGCAATTACTACCTTTTAATTAAGGGTAGAATTGCGTGTTTCAGGTAGAAATCAGTAAAAATTTCAGTGAAATAAGTGCAAAACAGAAAATCGAAGTGATAAAGTGATATGCGCAAAGTGTTACAGTGTTGCGTCCGAGGGTTCGTCTGTTCGTGCCTGTCGTTCACCTAGTCCGGGACCTCTTACATGCTCCCAAGCCCAGGGGAGAAGTAATGTCAAACAACTTATGGGTTCGAAAGGCCTTGACCAACGAACAGACGTTTTCCCTCTATGGTATCGGGTGTATCTTACCAAGATCTCCCCTACCATAAGACGAGAGACGTTGTTTCTCCTCGTCATCCGAAGGCTTTTCGCATAAGAAACCTGTCACAAGGTTTCGAAGCCCTTAAGCGAAAGTCAGTCCTTTCAGGACAGGTCCAGCGTCCTGGTTACAACCATTAGGACAGCTCTGACCCTATGCAGTCATCGGATAACTGCTCGCCGCCTAACAAAAGCGTAACACAGACTCCGAGAGTCTTTTTTTGTAGGCAAAGTGTTGCGGTCACAGACGTTACCCTCGTCTCTTACCACAACCATTTCCGTTGATCCTTAATTGGTTGTATGGCAAGACATGCAGTATATGCTTGCCTCCCTTATGGAAGACTATTCTGCCGATTAGTCCGTTGAGTCTAGCCGTTTATCTCATCGATATCCTGGCTTTCAGCCAACCTAACGTTCCTTTGTGCGTCCTGTTGACGTTGGCGTAGCTTAGTCACGTCAGTCAGGTTGTTTAGAACCACACTCGATGCGGTCTCGTGTGGTTTTTCAGCCGCATTTGGACGTTAGGCCACTTGCTGAGGCTCCTGTTGACGTTCAAGACGTTCACTAACAATCGGAGTTGACTTGTTTTGACGCTGTGCGTCAACCTCCGCATTCTAGAGTTGTTTTGACTGCTCAGTCTAGGCAGTCAAAGCAGTCTCGAGTGGACGCTGTGCGTCCTCACGCACCTGTTGTGGTTGACAGTTCAGTTGTTGACAGTTCACAGACTGTCAAGCAGTTACATGACGTTGCGTTCTGGTCCGCTACTAATGCACCAGTGAGTGTGGACTCTGCTTGTAAAGCATTGCCACCACGGTAGGTCTCTCCCTTGCTTGAGACTCAGCTTTTTTCGGACAAGGTTCCTGTAGATGAGGAAGTTGCTGTTCCCCCTCCTACTGATATTCCCTTGAGGACTCTGTCAGATGGAGAGGAGCCTAAAGCTGCTTAGCCTCCTATGGACTTTAATTAAATCATGATGATTTTTTTAAGGATCTTTGTCCGGATCTTTTTGTAACTGCTGCTCCTCGTTCGCCTAAACGTCAGAGCTTACACTAGGCCTAGCTACTTCGAAGCCGTTGTTTTTAAGCTAGTGCTCTCTCGCTCTCCTAGAGAGCTTTACGTTGGCTAGGCGACTGGTTTTTAACCAGGAGGAGTTTGGGGATACAGCCTTTGCTTTCCCTTCTTTTAAACTGGTTTATAGAGCGAGAGTCTGATATGACACGAGAGAAGTTCTCGGCTTGGGAGTTCATGCCTCTGCCCAGATAGACTTCTCAATTCTCGTAGACTCTCCCTGGCGCCTGGCCAGGAGACGCTCCAAGTTGTTTACAGGTCAACGTCACAGCTGTTTTCGAGCCTTTGAAGCTTTGCGGTACAATTATGTCACATATAACAAGGCTTTCAGGGATGGTAAACGGTACCGCCTCAGTCGCTAACCCCGTCTGTTGCCACACCTGCTCCCGTAGACCCTAAAGGGGCTTTGCTGCAAGACATGCAGTCCAAGCTTGCGTCCTTGATAGAGGACTTTAATGCGGAGAAGGTTGCTACCGAACCTTCTGGCCAACAACCTTCCAACCGGTCGGTTGTGCGCCCTGTTGACGCTGAGGTAACCTACTCGCGTCTGCCAGTTGAGGTGGTTCCTCCACCGATGCGACCCAGTGTGGGTTGCCAGCCGCACGTTGACGTTAAGCGACGCTCGGAGGTGGTTGTTGACGTTCAGGACGTTCAACAACCAGCAGAGGTGACTTGTTTTGACGCAGTGCGTCAACCTCAGCAACCCGGTAGGGTGTTGACTGCACAACCCAGACGGTCTAGACAGTCTCGGGTTGACGCTGTGCTTCCTCGCGCACCCATGGTTGTTGACAGTTCACAGACTGTGCAGCAGTTCCATGATATTGCGTCCGGCTCCGTCACGCATCCACCAGTGCGACCGGACTCAGCTAGCCAGACGTTGCCCACTCCGTTGCCGTTTCCTCATCAGTTTTCGGATGAGGAACCCTCTGATGAGGACGTTGCTGAACAACAAGACGATCAGCCCCCAGAATAGATCAAGCCCTGCTATCCATCCAGAAGATGCTGAAGAAGGAACGCTGCTCAGTCAGGCTGTGGATGAGTCTGGTAGGGACGCTGTCATCCGTGGAACAATTTGTGTCACTAGGAAGACTACACCTCCGTCCTCTTCAATACCATCTAGCTTTTCACTGGATAAAGGACAAGACGCTAGAAGCGGTCTCGATCCCGGTTTCCGAAAAGATAAAGTCTTGTCTGACTTGGTGGAAGGACAATATCAACCTAAGAGAGGGTCTTCCCCTGGCTGTTCAGACTCCCAACCACGTTCTCTTCTCGGACGCATCGGATGTGGGGTGGGGCGCGACACTAGACGGTCGGGAATGCTCAGGACTGTGGAACTCGAGTCAGAGGAGCATGCATATCAACTGCAAGGAGCTGTTGGCAGTACATCTGGCCTTGAAAAGCTTCAAGTCTCTCTTTCGAGGCAAAGTGGTGGAAGTTAACTCGGACATCACCACAGCCTTGGCGTACATCTCCAAACAAGGAGGTACCCACTCACTGACGTTGTACGAGATCACAAGGGACCTGCTCATCTGGTCAAAAGGTCAAGACATCTCCTTAGTAACGAGGTTCATCCAAGGCGACTTGAACGTCATAGCAGATTGTCTCAGTCGGAAAGGGCAAGTAATTCCAACCGAATGGACCCTCCACAAGGATGTGTGCAAGAGACTTTGGGCCACTTGGGGTAAAACCATCCATAGATCTCTTTGCAACCTCGCTGACCAAGAGGCTTCCAATCTATTGCTCTCCAGTCCCGGACCCAGCAGCAATACATATAGATGCTTTCCTCCTAGATTGGTCACATCTGGATCTCTACGCATTCCCACCGTTCAAGATTGTCAACAAGGTACTGCAGAAGTTCGCCTCTCACGAAGGGACAAGGTTGACGTTAGTTGCTTCCCTCTGGCCCGCGAGAGAATGGTTCACCGAGATACTTCGATGGTTAGAAGACGTTCCCAGTAGTCTTCCTCTAAGGGTAGACCTTCTACGTCAGCCACACGTAAAGAAGGTACTCCAAAGCCTCCACGCTCTTCGTCTGACTGCCTTCAGACTATCGAAAGACTCTCGAGAGCTAGAGGCTTTTCGAAGGAAGCAGCCAGTGCGATTGCTAGAGCAAGGAGAGCTTCTTCCATTAGAGTCTACCAATCGAAGTGGGAAGTCTTCCGAGTCTGGTGCAAGTCAGTTTCTGTATCCTCGACCAGTACATCTGTAGCTCAAATAGCTGTTTTTCTCTTATACCTGAGAAAAGGACGATCCCTTTCAGCTCCCACTATCAAGGGCTACAGAAGCATGTTGGCATCGGTCTTTCGACATAGAGGCTTAGATCTTTCCAAACATAAAGATCTGCAAGACCTCCTTAAGTCTTTTGAGACCACCAAGGAGCGTCGTTTGGCTACCCCTGGATGGAATTTAGACGTGGTACTAAGATTCTTCATATCAGACAGGTTGGAGCCGTTACAATCAGCCTCCCTGAAAGATCTCACTCTTAAGACTCTTTTCCTGGTATGCTTAGCCTCGGCTAAAAGAGTCAGTGAGATTCATGCCTTCAGCAAGAACATAGGATTTTCGTCAGAAAAAGCCACTTGTTCGCTACAACTTGGTTTTCTAACCAAAAATGAGCTGCCTTCTCGGCCTTGGCCTAAATCTTTCGATATCCCCAGCTTATCAGAGATCGTAGGCAATGAACTAGAAAGAGTCTTATGCCCTGTTAGAGCTCTTAAGTTCTATTTAAAGCGTACTAAACCTTTACAAGGCCAATCTGAAGCTTTATGGTGTTCAATTAAGAAACCATCCTTGCCTTTGTCAAAGAATGCTTGGTCAGACTTTATCAGATTGTTAATACGAGAAGCTCATTCACATCTGAGTGAGGAAGACCGAACTTTGCTTAAGGTGAAGACGCACGAAGTTAGAGCTGTAACAACTTCCGTGGCCTTTAAGCAAAATATATCTCTGCAAAGTATAATGGACGCAACCTATTGGAGAAGCAAGTCAGTGTTCGCGTCATTTCACTTGAAAGATGTCCAGTCTCTTTACAAGAACTGCTACACACTGGGACCATTCGTAGCAGCGAGTGCAGTAGTGGGTGAGGGCTCAACCACTACAATTCCCTAATTCCATAACCTTTTTAATCTTTCTCTTGAAATGTTTTTATTGTTGTTTTTGGGTTGTCCGGAAGGCTAAGAAGCCTTTCGCATCCTGGTTGACTTGGCGGGTGGTCAAAGTCATTTCTTGAGAAGCGCCTAGATTAGGGGTTTTGATGAGGTCCTGTTGTATGGGTTGCAACCCTTGATACTTCAGATCCTAGGGGTCGATCAGCATCCTAAGAGGATCGCGAGGCTCCGTAAGGAAGACGTACTTAAAAAGGCAGAGTAATTGTTCAAGTCGACTTCCTTACCAGGTACCTATTTATTTTGTTTTTGTTATTTTGATAACTTCTAAAATGAAATAAAAATTCTTAGCTCATAATAATGTAAACATATTTTGCTGGTCTCTACCCACCCCCCTGGGTGTGAATCAGCTATTATAATCACCGGCTAAGTTAAATATTGAAAAATGATATTTTTATAATAAAATAAATTTTTGAATATACTTACCCGGTGATTATAAATTAAAGGACCCTCCCTTCCTCCCCAATAGAGACGCAGTGGGACGAGGAGAAAATTGAGTTCTTTGTTTACATTGAGTACTGGGTATCTGGACGACAGATGGCGCTGTTGGGCACACCCGCAACCTGTGTAGCGATCGCTGGCGAATTTTACCTTAGAGTTTTCTGTCGAGCAACAGAGTTGCAGCTATTATAATCACCGGGTAAGTATATTCAAAAATTTATTTTATTATAAAAATAACATTTTGTTGCTAAAGGAGGGGTACAAAATACCTTTTGTACGGAGACCTCCTCTGGTAAAAGTCCCTATAGACCTCTCTCCCAGGTATTGAGAGGAGTCAAGGAGACAGGCACTACAGCTGCAGGTGTCTCAGTTGCTAGAGAAGGGAGCGGTGGTGAAAGTCTCGGACCTTTAATCACCGGGATTTTACAACCGTCTCTTCCTAGTACCAAAGCATACAGGAGGTTGGAGGCCGGTGCTGGATGTCAATGCGCTCAACGTTTTTGTTGTCAAAACAAAATTTACGATGGCGACCACCAAATCCGTTCTAGCAGCAGTCAGAGAGGGAGACTGGATGGTCTCTCTCGACCTGCAGGATGCGTACTTCCACATTCCTATACACCCGGATTCTCAACCGTATCTGAGGTTTGTATACAGGAATGTGGTGTACCAATTCCGAGCACTCTGCTTCGGCCTCAGCCCTGCTCCTCTTGTTTTTACGAGGCTCATGAGAAATGTGGCAAAATTTCTGCATTTATCGGGGATTCGAGCCTCCCTGTACCTGGATGACTGGCTGCTCAGAGCGTCGTCCCGTCATCGCTGTCTGCAGGACCTTCAATGGACGTTGGATCTTGCAAAGGAGTTGGGACTGTTGGTGAACATAGAGAAGTCTCAGCTGACTCCCTCCCAAACGATTCTCTATTTGGGGATGGAGATTCACAGTCTAGCTTTTTGGGCTTTTCCGTCTGCCACCAGGATGGAGCAAGCCTTGCTCAAAGTCCGCCTCATGCTGAGGAAAGACCATTGCTCTGTGAGAAGTTGGATGAGCCTCCTAGGGACGCTGTCATCCCTGGAACAATTTATCTCTCTAGGGAGACTTCACCTTCGCCCTCTCCAGTTCCATCTAGACCCATTGGAACAAGAACAAGACTTTGGAGGCGGTCTCGATCCCGATCTCCGAACCAGTAAAGACGTGCCTGAACTGGTGGGACAGCAATATAGGTCTTCGAGAGGGTCTGTCCCTGGCAGTCAAGAACCCAAACCACGTGTTATTTTCAGACGCGTTGGATTTGGGTTGGGGAGGGACTCTGGACGGTCTGGAATGTTTGGGTCTTTTGACGACGGATCAGAGGAGCCTTCACATCAACTGCAAGGAGCTGTTGGCTGTTCACTTGGCCTTGACGAGTTTCGAGAGTCTTCTTCGAAACAAGGTGGTAGAAGTGAATGCGGACAACACCACAGCCTTGGCGTACATCTCCAAGCAAGGAGGCACTCACTCCCACACTCTGTTCGTCATCGCAAGGGACCTCCTCATCTGGTCAAGAGATCGAAGCATCTCACTGTTGACGAGGTTCGTCCAGGGGAAATTGAACGTCTTGGCGGACTGTCTCAGTCGGAGAGGTCAGGTGATCCCTACAGAATGGACCCTCCACAAGGACGTGTGCAAGAGTCTTTGGATGACTTGGGGTCAGCCCACCATAGACCTCTTTGCGACCTCACTGACCAAAAGGCTCCCGACCTATTGCTCTCCAGTCCCAGATCCAGAGGCGGCCCACATAGATGCCTTTCTGTTGGACTGGTCTCACATGGACGCTTACGCATTTCCGCCGTTCAAGATCATCAACAAGGTTTTGCAGAAGTTCGCCTCTCACGAAGGGACAAGGTTGACGTTGGTTGCTCCCCTCTGGCCCGCGAGAGAGTGGTTCACAGAGGTACTTCAATGGCTGGTAGACGTCCCAAGGAGTCTGCCTTTACGGATGGATCTCTTACGGCAGCCCCACGTAAGGAGTCTTCATCAAAGCCTCCCCGCGCTTCGTCTGACTGCCTTCAGACTATCAAAAGACTCTCAAGAGCTCGAGGATTTTCAAAAGAGGCAGCAAGAGCGATCGCGAGGGCTAGGAGATCATCTACTATCAAGGTCTACCAGTCGAAGTGGGAGGTCTTTAGAGAGTGGTGCAAGTCCTCCTCTATTTTCTCTTCCAGTACCTCTGTAGCCCAAATTGCGGACTTTCTCCTGCATCTGAGAAATGTTCGCTCCCTCTCTGCTCCCACTATTAAAGGCTACAGGAGCATGTTGGCGTCTATTTTCAGACATAGAGGCTTGGATCTGTCAAACAACAAAGATCTCCAAGATCTCCTTAAGTCCTTCGAGACCTCTAAGGAGCGTCGTATGTCAACTCCCGCTTGGAACTTAGACGTGGTCCTAAGGTTCCTAATGTCAGACAGGTTTGAGCCATTGCATTCAGCCTCCCTGAAGGATCTCACCCTCAAGACGCTTTTTTTGGTGTGCTTGGCTTCGGCTAAAAGGGTCAGTGAGATCCATGCTTTTAGTAAGAACATCGGCTTCTCTACAAATAAAGCTACATGTTCACTTCAACTTGGTTTTTTTGGCCAAGAACGAACTGCCTTCTCGTCCTTGGCCTAAATCTTTTGAAATACCTAGTCTGTCAGAAATTGTAGGTAACGAAGTTGAAAGAGTGTTGTGCCCCGTTAGAGCTCTTAAGTTTTACTTAGCTCGAACTAAACCATTACGAGGTGGTTCTGAGGCCTTATGGTGCTCCGTTAAGAAGCCCTCATTGCCCATGTCTAAAAATGCGTTATCGTACTTTATTAGACTTTTAATCCGGGAGGCACATTCTCATTTAAATGAGAAAGAGCGTTGTTTGCTTAAGGTCAAGACGCACGAAGTGAGAGCGATAGCAACTTCGGTGGCTTTTAAGCAAAACAGGTCTCTTCGAAGTATTATGGACGCGACCTTTTGGAGGAGCAAGTCGGTGTTCGCTTCATTTTACTTAAAAGACGTCCAGACTCTTTATGAGGACTGCTACACCCTGGGTCCATTCGTTGCAGTAGTGGGTGAGGGTTCTACCACTACATTCCCTTAATCCCAATATCCTTTTAATCTTCTCTTGAAATGTTTTTAAACTTGTCTTGGGATGTACGGAAGACTAGGAAGTCTTTCGCATCCTTTTTGATTTGGCGAGTGGTCAAATGTTGTTTCTTGAGAGCGCCCAGATTAAGGGTATTTAACTCAGCCGGTGAATATATAATAGCTGCAACTCTGCGGCTCGACAGAAAACACACTCAAAAAACTCGCGAGCGATCGCTATGAAGGTTGCGGGTGTGCCCACCAGCGCCACTATCGGCCAGATACCACTCTTGCATGTAAACAAACCCTTCAATTCTTCTCTGTCGACGTTGACGACAAGACGTATCAATACTCGCTGTAGAACCTGGAGTTTTCTCAACATATTTGGTGAAGTACTTCATTTTGGTTTGAGCTTTCGCAGTGCAGGTGTTTTATCTTCATCTTAAATCTTGAACTCGTTTTTGGATAGATTTAATTTTTGATGACAAGAAAGAGAGTATGGACTTTCTTTGACTTTTAAATGGCCGACCCTTCCCTTAGACGGAAGTGTGTTTTAGGCTTTTAGCGATTATCTTATCACGTTATAAATTAATTATAGATTTTCCTCTATATTTTATATCTCAACCGCCTTTATTAGGCCTCTTCGATTAGCTTTCCATTTATAATAAACATCAAAATAAATTTTAATGATTTGTTTATATGCGACCTTTCCTTAGAGTAGGCGGTCCTAACTTGGAAACCGAAGTTAAACAACGTTGAGCCCTTTTCAATCGTAAATAACTTTTACAGAGCTAATGATATAAAACTTATTAAATGAAATATTTTTAGTAAATATTTTATGATAATTTTTTTCTTTGAATAGTCTTCGTACTGTTTCAAAGATGAACTAACGTTTAGTTTATTTATGCTACGCAGTTTGCGCTCTATCATTACGATAGAGAGAGAGAGTATCACGGTTTCACTTTGCAGAAAGAGTAAATCGATTCTGACGTTTTGTTCTTTTTTCTTTCAAAGCTTAAATGTTTTAAAGACTATTTTAAAGGAACTTTTAATTGAAAAACCTTTCAGTTTTTTCCTTTGGTCAAATAACCTGTTTATTGACGAAAGGTAAGTGGGCTCTTCTCTTCGGTGCGAAATCAAGAGAGAGAGAGAGAGAGAGAGATAGAGACGGAGAGAGAGAGGAGAGAGAACGTTCCGATCTTTATCTCGTCCCAAGCGAGTAACGTTGTTCTCGAGTTACTCTCGTCCCTAGTCTCTGTACGGGGAGAAAGGATAAAACGTTTTTAGTTTTTATTCTCGTCCCAAGGCACTGTACGGTGAGTGATTGAAAACGTAGTTTTGAATGAACTAGTGTTTAGTCTCTTCCCCAGCCACTGATTTTTTTTTATCTTAAAATATGTTTACTGTTTTTTGCTGGTATTAATGTGCTTACATTATACGACTGATTTCGCAATTACAACCTTTTGATGAGGGTAGAATTGCGTGCTTCAGGTAGAAATCAGTTTTATTCATACCTAATGTGAATTGTTAAAAAATTCGATTTCAGTGAAATAAGTGCAAAACAGAAAATCGTAGTGATAAAGTGATATTGCGCAAAGTGTTATCAGTGTTGCGACCGAGGGTTCGTCTGTTCGTGCCTGTCGTTCGCCTAGTCCGGGACCTCTTGCAAGCTCCCAAGCCCAGGGGAGAAGTAATGTCGTACGACTTATGGGTTCGAGAGGCCTTGATCAGCGAACAGACGTTCCCTCTATGGTATCAGGTGTATCTTACCAAGATCACCCCTACCATAAGGCGAGAGAGACGATTTTCTCCTCGTCATCCGAAGGCTTTTCGCATAAAAAACCGTGGAACAAGGTTTCGAGGCCCTTTAAGCGAAAGTCAGTCCTTTCAGGACAGGTCCAGCGTCCTGGTTTTAACTATTAGGACAGCTCTGACCCTATGCAGTCATCGGAAGACTGCTCGCTGCCTAAACAAAAGCGTAACACAGACTCAGAGAGTCTTTTTGTAGGCAAGGTTTTGCAGTCACAGACGTTACCCTCGTCTCTTACCGCAACCATTCCCGTTGATCCTAAATGGGTTGTACGGCAAGACATGCAGAATAAGCTTGCCTCCCTTATGGAAGACTATTCTGCCGATAAGTCCGTTGAGCCTAGCCGTTTATCTCATCGAGATCCTGGCCTTCAGCCACCCAAACGTTCCTTTGTGCGTCCTGTTGACGTTGGCGTAGCCAAGTCACGTCAGTCAGGTTGTTTAGAACCACACTCGATGCGGTCTCGTGTGGATTTTCAGCCACTTTTGGACGTTAGGCCACTTGCTGATGCTCCTGTTGACATTCAGGACGTTCGCCAACAATCAGAGTTGACTTGTTTTGACGCTGAGCGTCAACCTCCGCATTCTAGAGTTGTTTTGACTGCTCAGTCTAGGCGGTCAAAGCAGTCTCGAGTGGACGCTGTGCGTCCTCACGCACCTGTTGTTGTTGACAGTTCACAGACTGTCAAGCAGTTACATGACGTTGCGTCCTGGTCCGCTGCTAATGCACCAGTGCGTGTGGACTCTGCTTGTAAAGCATTGCCACCACGGTAGGTCTCTCCCTTGCTTGAGACTCGGCTATTGTCGGACAAGGTTCCTTCAGATGAGGAAGTTGCTGTTCCCCCTCCTACTGATATTCCCTTGAGCACTCTGTCAGACGGAGAGGAGCCTAAAGCTGCTTAGCCCTCTATGGACTTTAAATAAATCATGCTGATTTTTAAGGATCTTTGTCCGGATCTTTTTGTAACTGCTGCTCCTCGTTCGCCTAAACGTCAGAGTTTACACTAGGCCTAGCTACTTCGAAGCCGTTGTTTTATAAGCTAGTGCTCTCTCGCTCTTCTAAGAGAGCTTTACGTTTGCTAGGCGACTGGTTTATCACCAGGAGGAGTTTGGGGGAGACAGCCTTTGCTTTCCCTTCTTTTAAGCTGGTCTATAGAGCGAGAGTCTGATATGACACGAGAGAAGTTCTCGGCTTGGGAGTTCCTGCCTCTGCCCAGATAGACTTCTCAAACCTCATAGACTCTCCCTGGCGCCTGGCCATGAGACGCTCCAAGATTTTACAGGTCGACTTCAGAGCTATTTTCGAGCCTTTGAAGTTTTGCTGTACAATTATGTCATGCATAAACAAGGCTTTCAGGGATGGCTCCAATGATCTGACAGCCACGTTCTCTGCAGGAACAAGTCCCTCAGGGATGGCTCCAATGATTTGGCAGCCATGTTCACTGCAGGAGTACGTAAGAGGCAAGTGCGCTCAATGTGTTCATTGTCAAGACAAACTTCACGATGAAGTCTACCAGGCTGTCTTGACAGCATTTATGGAAGGCGACTGGATGGTCTCTCTCGACCTTCAGGAGGCATACTTCCACATTCCTATACACCCGGATTCCCAACCGTTTCTGAGGTTTGTTTACAGGAATGTGGGGTACCAGTTTCGAGCCCTGTGCTTTGGCCTCAGTCCTGCGCCTCTCGTGTTTACGAGGCTCATGAGGAATGTGGCAAAATCCCTCCATCTATCGGGGATCCGAGCCTCCCTGTACTTGGACGACTGGCTTCTCAGAGCATCGTCCAGTCTTCACTGTCTGCAGGATCTACATTGGACGTTGAGTCTGGCCAGGGAGTTGGGACTTTTGGTCAACCTAAAAGTCCCAACTGATCCCATCCCAGATTATTCTATATTTGGGGATGGAGATTCGCAGTCAAGCCCTGCTTGAAGTCCAACTAATGCTGAAACGAAACGTTTATTCAGTCAGGAGTTGGGACAGCCTCGCAGGGACTCTCTCATCCCTGGAGCAGTTTGTCTCACTAGGGAGACTACACCTTCTGCCTCTCCGGTTCCATCTAGCCTCTCACTGGAACTAGGACAAGACATTAGAGACGGTATCATTACCAGTCTCCGAACCAGTAAAGGCATGCCTGAAATGGTGGGACAGCAATATCAGTCTGAGAGAGGGACTATCCCTAGCAGTCAAGAACCCAAACCACGTGTTGTCCTCAGACGCGTCGGATTTGGGTTGGGGTGCGACCCTGGACGGTCGGGAATGCTCGGGTCTGTGGACCTCAAGTCAGAAGAGCATGCACATCAACGGCAAGGAGCTATTAGCAGTCCACTTGGCCTTGATGATATTAGAAAGCTTCTTCGAAACTAAGTGGTAGAGGTCAACTCAGACAACACCACAACTTTGGCGTACATCTCCAAGCAAGGAGGCACACACTCCTTCACGCTGCTCGAGATCGCAAGGGACCTTCTCTTATGGTCAAGAATTCGAGGCATCTCCCTGTTGACGAGATTCATCCAGGGGGACTTGAACGTCTTGGCAGACTGTCTCAGTCGGAGGGGTCAGGTGATACCCACGGAATGGACCCTCCACAAGGACGTGGGCAAGAGTCTTTGGGCTACTTGGGGTCAACCCACCATAGACCTCTTTGCCTCCTCGTTGACCAAAAGGTTACCAATCTATTGCTCTCCAGTCCTAGATACAGAAACAATCTACATGGACGCGTTTCTACTGGATTGGTCTTTTCTGGACTTATATGCATTCCCACCATTCAAGATAGTCAACAAGGTACTGCAGAAGTTCGCCTCTCACGAAGGGACAAGGTTGACGTTGGTTGCTACCCTCTGGCCCGCGAGAGAGTGGTGCACCGAGGTACTTCAATGGCTGGTAGACTTTCCAAGAAGTCTTCCTCTAACGGTAGATCTGTTACGTCAGCCCCACGTAAAGAATGTCCATCAAAGCCTCCCCGCTCTTCGTCTGACTTCCTTCAGACTATCGAAAGACTCTCAAGAGCTAGAGGCTTTTCGAAGGAGGCAGCCAGTGCGATTGCAAGAGCTAGGAGAGCTTCTACCATTAGAGTATACCAGTCGAAGTGGGAAGTCTTTCGAGACTGGTGCAAGTCAGCATCTGTGTCCTCGTCCAGTACCTCTGTAGCCCAAATCGCAGATTTTCTTTTACATCTGAGAAAGGTTCACTCACTTTCAGCTCCCACGATTAAGGGCTACAGGAGCATGTTGGCTTCGGTCTTTCGACATAGAGGCTTAGATCTTTCCAACAATAAAGATCTCCAAGATCTCCTTAAGTCTTTCGAGGCCTCTAAGGAACGTCGTTTGGCAACTCCTGGATGGAACTTAGACGTGGTCCTAAGGTTCCTCATGTCAGACAGGTTTGAGCCATTACATTCAGCCTCCCTGAAGGATCTCACCCTCAAGACACTTTTCCTAGTGTGCTTGGCTTCGGCTAAAAGGGTCAGTGAACTTCATGCCTTCAGTAAGAACATCGGCTTTTCTACAGAAAAAAGCCACTTGTTCACTTCAACTTGGTTTCCTGGCCAAAAATGAACTGCCTTCTCGTCCTTGGCCTAAATCTTTTGATATTCCTTGCTTATCAGAGATCGTAGGCAACGAACTGGAAAGAGTATTATGTCCTGTTAGAGCTCTTAAGTTCTATTTAGCTCGTACTAAGTCATTACGAGGGAAATCTGAGGCATTATGGTACTCAGTTAAGAAACCTTCATTGCCTATGTCAAAGAATGCTTTGTCATATTTTATCAGATTTATTTTTTAATACGAGAACCTCATTCTCACTTGAATGAGAAAGACCGATGTTTGCTTAAGGTTAAGACGCACGAAGTTAGAGATATAGCAACCTCCGTGGCCTTCAAGCAAAATAAATCTCTGCAAAGTATTATGTACGCGACTTTTTGGAGAAGCAAGTCAGTGTTCGCGTCATTTTACTTAAAAGATGTCCAGACTCTTTACGAGGACTGCTACACACTGGGTCCATTCGTTGCAGCGAGTGCAGTAGTGGGTGAGGGTTCTACCACTACATTACCCTAATTCCAATATCCTTTTCAATCTGTCTCTTGAAATGTTTTTAATATTGTTTTTTTGGGTTGTACGGAAGGCTAAGAAGCCTTTCGCATCCTGATTGATTTGGCGGGTGGTCAAAGTCATTTCTTGAGAGCGCCCAGACTAAGGGTTTGATGAGGTCCTGTTGTATGGGTTGCAGCCCTTAAAACTTCAGCTCCTGGGAGTCTTTCAGCATCCTAAGAGGATCGCTGGGCTTCGTGAGGAAGACAGACTTATAAGGCAGAGTAATCGTCTAAGTCAACTTCCTTACCAGGTACCTATATATTTTGGTTTTGTTATATTGATAACTGTCAAAAACTCTTAGCTTATACGCTGTAAACTTAATTAACTCTGGTCTCTACCCACCGCCTTGGGTGTGAATCAGCTATTATATATTCACCGGCTAAGTTAAATATTTAAAAATGATATTTTAATTATAAAATAAATTTTTGAATATACTTACCCGGTGAATATATAAATTAAAGGCCCTCCCTTCCTCCCCAATAGAGACGCAGCGGGACGAGAAGAATTGAAGGGTTTGTTTACATGCAAGAGTGGTATCTGGCCGATAGTGGCGCTGGTGGGCACACCCGCAACCTTCATAGCGATCGCTCGCGAGTTTTTTGAGTGTGTTTTCTGTCGAGCCGCAGAGTTGCAGCTATTATATATTCCCCGGGTAAGTATATTCAAAAATTTATTTTATAATTAAAATATCTTTTTATAATCAAAATATCATTTTTATTGATTTTCATTAAAGAATAATAATGGGAAAGCCAAATCAATTTTAGTTTTTATATGATATTTTACGTTTTTATGTGATATTTTAGTAAGTTTGAGTTCGCTTATCAAAGCGTCTTATTTTTCTTAAATTGTAAGAGGTTTTAATCCATAAAATATTTTTTAGGATAAAGATGGCTACATTTTAAGATTTACAAATGACGGACAATAGATTTAATAGCAGTGTCCATTATCACAAGAAAACTTCTGACATACTTGCACGTGGAATCTAGGATCTGCGACTTCAAGAAATGAATAATACACTCCATGGTTTGAGGTTTTGGGGAGAATTTCAATTTTTAAAACATTTATATACAACTATTTATAGTGAGGATTCAAGTCCCAAGATATAACCTAATCAAAAACGTTAAAGTTAGTTGTTGGAATTCAATTGCAAAATTAATGATTTATATACACTCCATGGTTTTAGGTTTTAGGAAAATTAATAATTAAAAAAAAAATGTACTGTAGAACTATTTACAATGAGGCTCTAAGTACCCTTGATATCACCTATTCAAAAACGTTAAAGTTACCTGTTAAAATTCAACTGCAAAATTAATGATTTTCTATAAATCTTAACATCATTTGCTGCCTATGCCATATAGCTTTCTTTTTACATTATGTTGCTTAAATCTTATTTCTTGTAAAGGTTACTGGGAGTTATTTTATTAGGAAATTTCAACAAAGAAATCAAGTTATATACTTTATCTACAACTTAAAATATCATGGGATCACCACATTAACCACTTGAATCACTATCTCAGGTTTTTGCCATCTTACATCATGTTAATTTACTATAAGCCTTTATGTCAAATCTCACTCTCACTAATGTATTTTCATCAATTGAAAATTTTAATTATATCTTTTTCGTATTTATGCAAGGTATAAGTATATTGGTATTGTCTTTTGTTTTTATTAGGACTATAGGATTATAGTACTTTATTCTAATTTGATTTGGCCACAAGGCTTTTTCTTCGTCTAGTCATATATGGGATAACGTTTTTATACTACTTGAATTTGTACTTACGGGTAAACAGTAGCAATGATTTCAAAATAGCATCTGGAGTGACTCAAAAACATAATCATAATACTATTATAAAACTAAAAACAGATTAGCTGAAACTTTTGGTCCTAGTATTAAATGGCTAGTTTTTCTCATACAAGCATTGTGGTATCTTTAAGTCATTTATTTTTACGAAATGATATAGAAAATATTCAATCAGATCATATGGTATGTGTTTGTAAAACGATATTTTTTCCAAGTTAACATATTTTATCTTTACTTAATACAGTCTTGTAACCTAATGTCCAACTGATCACCATTTTCTCAATCAGGTGAGGTCCTATTGGGTGATGATCTTTTTTATACAGTGATTTCTATTCTTTGTTGTATTTCTATGATACTGTGCTTAGTGGCACCTGTTAATACTGGATTAAGTTTGATTGATTGGAGAGCTACTTGATAATTCCATGTTTTTGACCTTGTGTTTAGCTTATGCTATTACAAGGTTTTGTTTCAATCCTTACTTCTCATTAGGGCTTCCCATTCTGTAAATATTTGTTGGTCATTAACCTTTGCCTTTAATTAGAACACATCTTTTGCACCTTGCGGAATGAGCTCCTTAATCTAGCAGTTGAATCGGTGGAGCTTCAGAAGTTCAAACTTCTAGCTAATGTTTTTTATGTTGAACAGGTTGACATGAGTCTTTCTTCGTAGTTTATTATGACATATGATTTAACGTTTTCACTGACATTAAGATATTTCATATTTTTTGGTCATTACTTTTCAAATATAGTTTAATAATTCCTCTTTTCCTTTCCTCATTGGACTCATTGGACTATTATCCCTGTTGCGGACCTTGGGCTTATAGTATCCTACTTTTCTAACTAGGGTTCTACCTTAGCTACTATTACTAGGCCGAATCCCTCGTCAGGTTGGGAAGAGCGAAGAGAGGAAAACTCCCCTTTTGTTCCTGATTGTCATATCGGCTACCCCCTGAAATTGGGGGAAGTGCTTTGGTAAATAGAGTAGATTTGCTTTTTCTGAGTTCTCTGCTTAAAAGCAACATATCTCGGAATAAGTTTCAGCAGCAGTAATTGAGTTCCCCCTTTCCTGCACCGTTTCATATCAAACCTGCTCGTGATGTTGAACAATTTGGAGAATTGTACGTGATATACATTATTTGGTTACATCATAATTCTTACCGTACGTTATTGGACTGGTTTGAACATATGATGATAAATTTTGCTAAGCTATCAAGTTCATGTTGTTAGTAACTGATTATATATGAAGGTTCTGTAGTCTCTTCTCATGGATCTTGCTGAAGGCTGATATTCTAACATTGGATAATTATTGATGGTTTGATCAGTTAGAAATGCCAGCATTTTTAAGGAATTAGGGATTTCTACAAAATGTAAAGCCTATCTAGACTGAAAAAAATACCCTTAATCAAGTCCTGAAACATGATAATTCTAATTTCTGAAAATATAGTTCTCCTTTTTAAGATAGGTTTGTTATCTAATCTTTTTATATAGAAAATATGGATCTTCGGATATGTAATGTTTCTTTTAGATCTTAGTTTATCTGAAGGATTCCTGTTTGTCTCTTCTTTAAGGTACAGTAAAATCATTTTTCTCCAGTGGTTACCGGAGGAAACTAATGAAATGGAATTTTAGTTTTAAATATTTCTAGGTATCTGGAGAATCAAATGGTTTGATAAAATCAATAGCTAGTTCTTGATCATGGTAATAATTTTTCCTGTTAGTTTCCTTGGATATTCACCCTAAATTCACCAAAACATCTATGTTTTCTCTTCTTTCGGACTCTTATTACTAGTTGTAAAGCTTTTAAAGAATGTTATGTTGACAGTTATGATCTTCTTACCTCAGTTCAAAATATATTCCATCATACATAGGTTTGCAAAGTTTTACAAGGCTTTTCTAAGTTTCAGGATTACTGTATGCCTGACTTAAGGAAATTTATAGGCCTCTCTAGCTAACAGTTTTGAAAGGGCCAGTTTGGTTTCAAGAGATTTTAAACTTTTCCTTGACTTTTTTTTTTTTATGAGGGGTTGATATGGTCTAGTTTGCAGTAAATTCAGATATCCTGTGTGTTTCTTCTTGGTTCTGTTGAGCTACTCTGGACATTCGTTACTCTACAGAGTTGTTTGTGAGTAATCTTTGTTTACAGATTCTTTCAAATAATTCTCTTTTAAAGATATATATTTCTATCACTTTGTGATATGAAACTATTTATACTTTAGTATTGAGAATTTTTCTGGCAATTTTTTTTAATAAACGTCTTACAGATTATCCCATGTTTTATGAATTGTCTCAGGACAAAGATTGGTTTTTGGATAATGCCACGGTTTACCAAGCTTTTGTGGTTATACTCCTTTGTTCTGATTTCCTTAAAACTTCTTTCGTAGCAATCCTTGATCAATGGAGCTATGTGAGGAACTCCTTAGCCAAGGATTGTGGAAAATTCAGGCTTAACATGTATTTTTTATGTTATTTTTTATATTCATTAGTCTATACAGTAATCTTAGAATTCTTTATCCATTGAGTTATTTGGGATGTTCCTTGATTCAAAAAACTATATGGACACTTATTTGATTTACCAGTTTTGAGTATTTCTTAGCTTGTAGAATTTATTTTTAGTAACCACTTTGTCTATGGAGTTATACGAACATTTATATGGCCACTCATTGGATAATGAAGTTATCTAGGATATTCCTTAATCTGAATGTTATTTGGATTTCCATAGTGCCTATGGAGTTATCTAAAGCAATCTTTTGTGCATGAGTTATCTGCTACACAACTTGGTCTAAGGAGCTATTTTATTCATTCATTGGCTTGACTATTTTCTTACTGTTTGGCCCATTCAATTATTTGTGACCCATCTTGGTCTTTGAATTTTTGTTTGGATATTTTCATCTTTAGTGTTAATTGGAACACTTAAATGGGGTAATCTGGAAATCCTTTAGCTGTATAGTTATTAGCATGATTTCTTGGTAATTATTTGACTTATTGGTTAATAGTAATCCCCGCTTGCATAATGTTTTATACCACACACTAGTTTATCCAGAACATCACTCTATATATGGAGTTATTTGGGTCTTATTCCTTTGCCCATTCAGTTATTCATACCCCTTCTTGGTCTTGGAAGTTATTCCGGACACTTTTCAGTTTAGTGTTATTTAGAACACTACTAGAGGTTGTCTTGGGCCCTCTTTGGATAATTAAGTTTTAAATATTTAACTTAGCCGGTGAATATATAATAGCTGCTACTCAGCGGCTCGACAGAAAACACACTCAAAAACTCGCGAGCGATCGCTATGAAGGTTGCGGGTGTGACCACCAGCGCCAACTATCGGCCAGATACCACTCTTGCATGTAAACAAACCCTTCAATTCTTCTCTGTCGACCTTGACGACAAGACGTATCATTACTCGCTGTAGAACCTGGAGTTTTCTCAACATATTTGGTGAAGTACTTCATTTTGGTTTGAGCTTTCGCTGTACAGGTGTTTTATCTTCAACTTAAATCTTGAACTCGTTTTTGGATAGATTTAATTTTTGATGACTTTGGATTGTTTTTTGGACTTTCCTTGACTTTTAAATGGCCGACCCTTCCCTTAGTACGGAAGTGTGTTTAGGCTTTTAGCAATTATCTTATCACGTTATAAATTAATTATAGATTTTCCTCTATATATTTTATATCTCACTCGCCTTTATTAGGCCTCTTCGATTAGCTTTCCATTTATAATAAACATCAAGATAAATTTTAATGATTTGTTTATATGCGACCTTTCCTGAGAATAGGCGGTCCTAACTTGGAAACCGAAGTTAAACAACGTTGAGCCCTTTCAATCGTAAATAACTTTTACAGAGCTAATGATTTAAAACTTATTAAATGAATATTTTTTAGTAGATATTTTATGAAAGATTTTCTTTGATTAGTCTTCGTACTGTTTCAAAGATGAACTAACGTTTAGTTTATTTATGCTACGCAGTTTGCGCTCTATCGTTACGATAGAGAGAGAGAGAGTATCACGGTTTCACTTTGCAGAAAGAGTAAATCGATTCTGACGTTTTGTTCTTTTTTCTTTCAAAGCTTAAATGTTTTAAATTCTATTTTAAAGGAACTTTTTAATTGAAAAACCTTTCAGTTTTTTCCTTTGGTCAAATAACCTGTTTTTTGACGAAACGTAAGTGGGCTCTTCTCTTCGGTGCGAAATCAAGAGAGAGAGATAGAGACGGAGGGAGAGAGAGGAGAGAGAACGTTCCGATCTTTATCTCGTCCCAAGCGAGTAACGTTGTTCTCGAGTTACTCTCGTCCCTAGTCTCTGTACGGGGAGAAAGGATAAAACGTTTTTAGTTTTTTTTTTTATTCTCGTCCCAAGGCACTGTACGGTGAGAGATTGAAAACGTAGTTTTGAATGAACTAGTGTTTAGTCTCTTCCCCAGCCACTGATTTTTTTTTTTTTATCTTAAAATATGTTTACTGTTTTTTTGCTGGTATTAATGTGCTTACATTATACGACTGATTTCGCAATTATAACCTTTTGATGAGGGTAGAATTGCGTGCTTCAGGTAGAAATCAGTTTTATTCATACCTAATGTGAATTGTTAAAAAATTCGATTTCAGTGAAATAAGTGTAAAACAGAAAATCGTAGTGATAAAGTGATATTGCTCAAAGTGTTATCAGTGTTGCGACCGAGGGTTCGTCTGTTCGTGCCTGTCGTTCGCCTAGTCCGGGACCTCTTGCAAGCTCCCAAGCCCAGGGGAGAAGTAATGTCGTACGACTTATGGGTTCGAGAGGCCTTGATCAGCGAACAGACGTTCCCTCTATGGTATCAGGCGTATCTTACCAAGATCACCCCTACCATAAGGCGAGAGAGACGATTTTCTCCTCGTCATCCGAAGGCTTTTCGCATAAGAAACCGTGGAACAAGGTTTCGAGGCCCTTTAAGCGAAAGTCAGTCCTTTCAGGACAGGTCCAGCGTCTTGGTTTTAACTATTAGGATAGCTCTGACCCTATGCAGTCATCGGAAGACTGCTCGCCGCCTAAACAAAAGCGTAACACAGACTCCGAGAGTCTTTTTGTAGGCAAGGTTTTGCAGTCACAGACGTTACCCTCGTCTCTTACCGCAACCATTCCCGTTGATCCTAAATGGGTTGTACGGCAAGACATGCAGAATAAGCTTGCCTCCCTTATGGAAGAATATTCTGCCGATAAGTCCGTTGAGCCTAGCCGTTTATCTCATCGAGATCCTGGCCTTCGGCCACCCAAACGTTCCTTTGTGCGTCCTGTTGACGTTGGCGTAGCCAAGTCACGTCAGTCAGGTTGTTTAGAACCACACTCGATGCGGTCTCGTGTGGATTTTCAGCCGCATTTGGACGTTAGGCCACTTGCTGATGCTCCTGTTGACGTTCAGGACGTTCGCCAACCATCGGAGTTGACTTGTTTTGACGCTGAGCGTCAACCTCCGCATTCTAGAGTTGTTTTGACTGCTCAGACTAGGCGGTCAAAGCAGTCTCGAGTGGACGCTGTGCGTCCTCACGCACCTGTTGTTGTTGACAGTTCACAGACTGTCAAGCAGTTACATGACGTTGCGTCCTGGTCCGCTACTAATACACCAGTGCGTGTGGACTCTGCTTGTAAAGCATTGCCACCACGGTAGGTCTCTCCCTTGCTTGAGACTCGGCTATTGTCGGACAAGGTTCCTTCAGATGAGGAAGTTGCTGTTCCCCCTCCTACTGATATTCCCTTGAGGACTCTGTCAGACGGAGAGGAGCCTAAACCTGCTTAGCCCTCTATGGACTTTAAATAAATCATACTGATTTTTAAGGATCTTTGTCCGGATCTTTTTGTAACTGCTGCTCCTCGTTCGCCTAAACGTCAGAGTTTACACTAGGCCTAGCTACTTCGAAGCCGTTGTTTTATAAGCTAGTGCTCTCTCGCTTTTCTAAGAGAGCTTTACGTTTGCTAGGCGACTGGTTTATCACCAGGAGGAGTTTGGGGGAGACAGCCTTTGCTTTCCCTACTTTTAAGCTGGCTTGTAGAGCGAGAGTCTGATATGACAAGATAGTCAACAAGGTACTGCAGAAGTTCGCCTCTCACGAAGGGACAAGGTTGACGTTGGTTGCTACCCTCTGGCCCGCGAGAGAGTGGTTCACCGAGGTACTTCAATGGCTGGTGGACTTTCCAAGAAGTCTTCCTCTAAGGGTAGATCTGTTACGTCAGCCCCACTTAAAGAATGTCCATCAAAGCCTCCCCGCTCTTCGTCTGACTTCCTTCAGACTATCGAAAGACTCTCAAGAGCTCGAGGCTTTTCGAAGGAGGCAGCCAGTGCGATTGCAAGAGCGAGGAGAGCTTCTACCATTAGAGTATACCAGTCGAAGTGGGAAGTTTTTTGAGACTGGTGCAAGTCAGCATCTGTGTCCTCGTCCAGTACCTCTGTAGCCCAAATCGCAGATTTTCTTTTACATCTGAGAAAGGTTCGCTCCCTTTCAGCTCCCACGATTAAGGGCTACAGGAGCATGTTGGCTTCGGTCTTTCGACATAGAGGCTTAGATCTTTCCAACAATAAGGATCTCCAAGATCTCCTTAAGTCTTTCGAGACCTCTAAGGAACGTCGTTTGGCAACTCCTGGATGGAACTTAGACGTGGTCCTAAGGTTCCTCATGTCAGACAGGTTTGAGCCATTACATTCAGCCTCCCTGAAGGATCTCACCCTCAAGACACTTTTCCTAGTGTGCTTGGCTTCGGCTAAAAGGGTCAGTGAACTTCATGCCTTCAGTAAGAATATAGGTTTTTTCTACAGAAAAAGCCACTTGTTCACTTCAACTTGGTTTCCTGGCCAAAAAATGAACTGCCTTCTCGTCCTTGGCCTAAATCTTTTGATATTCCTTGCTTATCAGAGATCGTAGGCAACGAACTGGAAAGAGTATTATGTCCTGTTAGAGCTCTTAAGTTCTATTCAGCTCGTACTAAGTCATTACGAGGTAAATCTGAGGCATTATGGTGCTCAGTTGAGAAACCATCATTGCCTATGTCAAAGAATGCTTTGTCATATTTTATCAGATTTTTTAATACGAGAAGCTCATTCTCACTTGAATGAGAAAGACCGATGGTTGCTTAAGGTTAAGACGCACGAAGTTAGAACTATAGCAATCTCCGTGGCCTTCAAGCAAAATAAATCTCTGCAAAGTATTATGGACGCGACTTTTTGGAGAAGCAAGTCAGTGTTCGCGTCATTTTACTTAAAAGATGTCCAGACTCTTTACGAGGACTGCTACACACTGGGTCCATTCGTTGCAGCGAGTGCAGTAGTGGGTGAGGGTTCTACCACTACATTACCCTAATTCCAATATCCTTTTTAATCTGTCTCTTGAAATGTTTTTTTTGGGATGTACGGAAGGCTAAGAAGCCTTTCGCATCCTTGTTGATTTAGCGGGTGGTCAAAGTCATTTCTTGAGAGCGCCCAGATTAGGGGTTTGATGAGGTCCTGTTAGTATGGGTTGCAACCCTTTATACTTCAGCTCCTGGGAGTCTTTCAGCATCCTAAGAGGATCGCTGGGCTTCGTGAGTAAGACAGACTTACAAGGCAGAGTAATCGTCTAAGTCAACTTCCTTACCAGGTACCTATTTATTTTGGTTTTGTTATATTGATAACTGTCAAAAACTCTTAGCTTATACGCTGTAAACTTAATTAACTCTGGTCTCTACCCACTGCCTTGGGTGTGAATCAGCTATTATATATTCACCAGCTAAGTTAAATATTTAAAAATGATATTTTAATTATAAAATAAATTTTTGAATATACTTACCCGGTGAATATATAAATTAAAGGCCCTCCCTTCCTCCCCAATAGAGACGCAGCGGGACGAGAAGAATTGAAGGGTTTGTTTACATGCAAGAGTGGTATCTGGCCGATAGTTGGCGCTGGTGGTCACACCCGCAACCTTCATAGCGATCGCTCGCGAGTTTTTGAGTGTGTTTTCTGTCAAGCCGCTGAGTACCAGCTATTATATATTCACCGGGTAAGTATATTCAAAAATTTATTTAATAATTAAAATATCATTTTTTTTGGACACTCCTTGATCTATAGATTATTTGTATCATTATATGGCTTATGGAATTATCTGAATAAATCTTTTGTGTATGGAGATATCCATTACACACCTTGGTCTTTAGAGCTATTTTGTGCTCTCATTGGATTGACTATTTCCTGTCACTCACTGTTTTCTTGTTTCTAATCAAGTAATGCCTTGCCTGGTACTCTTTTTTTCAAGAGTACCAGTTTTCTTGTCAATCTTTGAGCTCCAGAGTTGCTTGCTATGGCTCTGTGACTTAATCTAATTTAATTCGCAAAATCTTTGTAACTGGTTGATTTAAAATTTATATATGTATTTAATCATTTTACTTAATCGGGATATTTAAAAGAGAACTTCTGTATCTGTGAAATTCAAGGTATATTACTTACATGTAGCACCTTAAGTTTTTCTTTATATGTTATCTGCCCAACGATCATAAAATAACAAGATTTGCTTCATCTCCTTACGTTTCTTAAATAATAAAACATTAAGTCATAATATCATATAAATCTATTGTATATTGCGAAGGGGTAACTGTATATAATAATCAACTACTGATTTCCTCTTATTGGAAATAACGTATTCCCCTTTTACAATTCTATGTTTTCTAAGGATGAAAACGAATTAGAATATTTCTTTTGATATATAACTTAAAGATAGAAATAACATGGTATCTTATATTTCTTATTTTCAAAGTGCGAATAATCCTTAAATATCAGTCAAATTTTTCCCCCAATACCAATTTTCCCTTTCATAATTTGGATTGCTTTATAACAGTTTTTTTTCTCTCTCTCTCTCTCTCTCTCTCTCTCTCTCTCTCTCTCTCTCTCTCTCTCTCTCTCTCTCTCTCTCTCTCTCTCTCCATTCTTTTTGGGAGAAATTTAGGAACCAAATGTAAGTTGGCTAATGAAACTTTATAGATTAAATGTTAAAGAAAGTAATGAAATATATGTCAATGATCGTCCAGTGAACAAGAAAATTCTGATACCTTGGTTGGGGAGAGTAAAGGTATTATGATTCAAGTTATTAAAAGGCTCGATATCAAATATATCATCTCTTCAGGGACGTAGTGCCACAGAATTGTGCGTATTGCATAATGATCTTTGCAACGTTCTTTCTGACCTTGTAATTGCTTTAAGTGATTTTGCTTTAACTCTTATACCTTATTACAGTGTAACTGCAAGGGTATCTGTGGGGATATCCCCCTGTTGCAGTTGAGCACAGAATAGTCTTGAAGGGCCAAGCACTGAGTTTTATAGCCTGAATTCATAAATCTAATCCAGTCGTTAATATATTATGAACAAGGAATGATTGCCAATGTAAAAGAATGTTAAATGAAAGAATAAGATATAGTATATAGATTATTGGAAGAATAAGGGAAATAGAGTGTGTGTCATGAAGTATTGGTGAATTGAAGTAAAGCCTATCTTATTAGATATTCTCGATTTAAATGCTCCATCTCATAATTTTTTAAATTAAATAGTCCAGGTCATTAGGTATTTGTCAATGAAAATGTAGAGTAAATTTTAATGATATTGTTATGGATTTAACAGAAACAAGTATTTTTGATAAATTATTCATAATGTTTTGGTAAATATCAATAGTCTGTGACAGGTGTTGAAGTCAACTCCAAAAACTTTGTTAATGAATCATTAACTATAGATCTACTACATGACACAAAAGAATCTAAATAGTGTGGCCGTTGATTGATATTAGAAAGGATCTTTCGTTAATTAGGACTTTCTGAAGGAGACCTCAGTGAATTGCATAATTAGATGACAATTTTAATTTCTTGGATCATTAAAACCTTAGCTTAAATGGTTTCTATATAGCTAAAGGGAGGGAGGAATATAGAATCATAGGGTGAGCTACATAAGAGTATCTGTGATTGTGTATAAAATAGATTTGATATAAACTAGATGCATTTTAATGGTCAGTTCAATTTAGGGAAGCTCCTTTAATTTCTAGGTACTTTAAGCATTCTAGCAATCTCTCTCTCTCTCTCTCTCTCTCTCTCTCTCTCTCTCTCTCTCTCTCTCTCTCTCTCTCGGGGCTACATAAATATACCTTGAATATCTTAAAGAATAACTTGCTAATCGTTAAAATTAATTGGAGATTTTGTACATATTTTATAAAAGGGTTGATTTATGAAGTTCTCTTTTATCTTAACTTAATACTCACCGACAATTTCAGAGCTCCCATTCCCCATCCTTGATCCTTCCTTATCCCAAAATTGGAAATGTTATAAAATACCCAAAGACTTTCGCCTCATATGGCTGATGAGTCTCCCACTGGCCCTCTCCTCTTTGAGCATCAGCATTTGCCATATTATTCCTCACCATAAAAAGGGCTAAAGGGTCCATGAGGTAGATCCTGATCTTAACTAGAGTTACCACTTGTTCTTTTGGACTGTTATTTCATTCCCCATGTACAGAATTTGTTCATTCTTTTACTGGTGTCTTAAGAGCTGTAGCTCAATGTGGTTGATTGAATATATTGTACTTGTCAAAGGCCAACAGTCTGTATTGGTAAATATTTTGGATTTTAGTCTGCTTATTGATCCAGCTGTCTTGTCAGTGAAGATTTTATCCTGACAGCTAAAGTCATGAAAAATTATGGCTGTGTTATCCCATTGTTAATTTGCTCAAAAGCCTCAAATTCTTCCAATTTTAATGGTTTATCAGATTTTATCACATGTTATTAATAATTTTGTTTAAATCAAATATTTCAAGATATTCAAGAAACTTGCATTGTAGGAGGTTATAATGTCAAATGTACAGGTTTTGGTAATATTTAATTTTTTAGCTAATTTGTGTACACTTATGTCAATGACAAAAACATCAAATTTGTTATGAACTGTGTAATGAAAGTAGTGAAATATCTATGTAATGTAAAAGGATTGTGATTCATTGTGCTCCAGACATGTTTGTGCTCTTTTTGAAGTTAATGTGTAATCAGTGATAACTATCATTTCCAAATGTTTTGCATAAAAACTTCAAGTTCCAGTATGAAATGTTAAAGATTAATAATTATTGTACTTAACGTAAGTGTTTCAAGGAATTAGGTAAGAGTGTCATTTTCAAGTCTTAAATGTAAGAGTTTTCTATTATGGCGAGATACCTGGGCTCTCTGAAAAGGTGCACAGCTCGGTTCATAAATTCCATTTTGTTTCTTGTCTCCTGTCATTTGTGCCAATGACATAAAGGAGGGACAAATAACACTTTGGTCATTTTTACATGAATTGTGTAATAAGTTTTTGAATATCTTATAGTTAGGGGAAGCTTTCTAGGTTTAGATGTGTATGTTATTTAATGAGTGGGAAAACTGATTTGGTATGAAGAATATGTTTATAATTCGTTGATGAAGAATCTCGTCAGGTTTAAGTGTTTTAAATTAAGTGCTATTTTCCTGGTTAATGGCAAAGATATTTTTTTTTATCTTATTGGTCAAGGTAAGAATACTCGATTTCCATAAAATAGGTTTGTTTACGTATCGTCTTAATAAGTGTTTTAGTTAAGCGTTGATTTCTAGGTAGCTTTATTGGTTAATGCAATACTGATGTGCAAAAATATTCCTGCCTTTAAACAATATGCTTCCTTGCGGGAAAATTCATAACTTTGTAAGAGACATAATAGGTATTTTACACTTGCAAAATTCACAATAATTGGAGCAACATATTCAAAAGTTTGTTAATGCCCTAAATATAGATAATTTATAATCCGCTTTATTCCTCTTCTTAATTCATTATATATCTTGACAATGTACAAATGTTTTAAGATTATTAATCTATACACTGGATCGTGGACAGATTCATTCCTGACATCTTTAGTGTAGCCATTTTAGCTTCATTTCGTTTTTTAGGTTACCTGGCCTTTTGGTCATTTTTTTTTTTTACATTTGATAACTATCATCAACCTATCTTGAACTTTGACTAGAAGTTTAATGATTAATGATTACTCACAAAGTAATAAAAAACCTTACTCCATATTTGTTATGAATATCTCAAGGAAAAAAAGAATTAAAATACTCATTGATTTCTAACGAAACTAAAGAAAGTAAAGTCATTTTGAAAAGGGGTACACTTTAAAATTTTACAGTAAAATATTAAAGGGGTACAATTTTCAATTTCACAATACAATAGGTTATGTCTTTCGATGTCTCTTAATGTTTCAATCTT
>NC_090744.1:8863131-8864154 GCF_036898095.1 Palaemon carinicauda | reverse complement strand
GATACCGAGTTCAACCTGAACGTTCCAGTTATGGAAATGGGATGCCGTAAAGCCGTAAATCTATCAGAAATCAAACTGGAACATGAACTTCCCTCTCAGGGAATTGCCACGTTTTCTAATGTTAAAAAAGCCAAATTTTAATCAACCGCAGCTTTAAAAGGCCAGCCAATTAAGTAGAAAAAGGCCAAAAATATAGTATTTAAGGCCAACCTTTTTCATGATATTACCAAAGTCCAAGCAATTTCAAAAAGGCCAAATTTGAATTTTTTCTGGACAACCTGGCAAATCTAGACGAGGAAGGAGAAAGTATTTGAAAAATGCCAAATTAGATGGTATTTTTTGGCCTGATAAAAAGGCTTACCTGGCAACCCTGATGGAGGAGAAAGTAAGAAGCATTAAAGGGTAAACTCAGTGTTGCAATTGAAAGGGTCAGTCGAGTTGAAATTACCCCTCGGTCCCTTGAATTCCTCATGACTGGATATTGGGTTAGAGGGGGAAAATGAACTCGTTCATAGGGTCGAAGGCTCGATTAAACCTCGTATGACTCGCTGAAAGGTTTCGTATCTGATTTAACTGGAGAAGGGAAGGATCTGTCTGGAAGTCTCTGGCAATTTTCTATGGAAGAAAGGAGTTGGTGAAGGCCCACATTTTGGGAATTTAATCTGTATCATTTACGAAAGTATTTTTTTTTATTTTTTGCAATAACGATGTAGATAGAAATAACATTATGATAATAGTGATAATAATATTCCTTAGGAAATAATAATGATAGAGACTGTTTATAATTATGTGGTGTTGTATATTATATGTCTTTTCCAGATGTTTATGATTATAATAACAAATATTAATAATAATAATAATAATAAAAATAATAATAATAATAATAATAGTAATAAAAATAATAATAATAATAATAATAATAATAATAATAATAATAATATTTTTTACAAATGATAAAGATGGCAACAATATTTATAATAGTATGGTGCTTGATATTAGCTGACCTGTCCAGATGTATGTGAT
>NC_090744.1:8853131-8858131 GCF_036898095.1 Palaemon carinicauda | reverse complement strand
AAGTTTTTAGAATTTAAGGATACGTTGGTTATTATACTTTTATTATTGAGCAAAGATAATCTTGTATATATATATATATATATATATATATATATATATTATATATATATATATATACACAGTATATATATATATATATATATATGTATATATATAATCAAGTTATGTATATATATAATCAAGTTATATATATATATATATATATATATATATATATATATATATATATATATATATATATATACATATATATATATATATATATATATATATATATATATATATATATATATATATAAGTATATATATATATATATATATATATATATATATATATATATATATATAAATATACACATAGATATATAGGCATATATATATATATATATATATATATATATATATATATATATATATATATATATATGTATATATATATATATATATATATATATATATATACATAATACATAATACATGATTATAACGTATAAAATTTCCAGTTCCCAGTAATCAATTAGCCTGAAATAATACCCCAGGTTCTTTGATATCTCAGGATCCTCTGGTTTAATATACCTAGCTGTCATTACCTAATTGGGTTCAATGACTTGCCAAGGAGGTTGATTGTTTTCTAACCTCTTTAGGGGGTAACTGACAGGTCCTCAACCCTCATTCCTCCAACGGATAGGTCTCTATTCCTCTAACAGACAGGTCTCTATTCCTCCAACGAAGTGGTCTCTATTCCTTGAATGGACAGGTATGAATTCATCGATCGGACAGGTCTCTATTTCTCCAACATAGAAGTCTCTATTCCTCCAACAGAGAGGTCTCTATTCCTCCAACGTTCAGGTCTCCATTCCTCCAACGGAGAGGTCTCTATTCCTCAAACGGACAGGTCACTATTCCTTGAACAAACAGGTCTCTATTCCTTCAACGGACAGGTCTCTCTCTATTCATTGAACAGATACAGTAGGGCTCTATTTATCCAAAGAATAGGTTTCTATTCCTCCAACGGGCAGGTCTTTCTCTATTCCTTAAACAGATTGGTCTCTATTTGTCAAAAACACTGGTTACTATTCCTCCAACGGACAGGTCTTTCTCTATTCCTTGAACAGATAGGTCTCTATTTATCAAAAAAAAAACAGGTTTCTATTCCTCCAACGGACAGGTCTTTCTCTATTCCTTGAACAGATAGGTCTCTATTTATCAAAAAAAAAACAGGTTTCTATTCCTCCAACGGACAGGTCTTTCTCTATTCCTTGAACAGATAGGTCTCTATTCATAAAAAAAAAAAAACTGGTTTCTATTCCTCCAACGGACAGGTCTTTCTCTATTCCTTGAACAGATAGGTCTCTATTTATCCAAAGAACAGGTTTCTATTCCTCCAACGGACAGGCGGATATGAGTCTAATAAACCAAGCTGTAGGTTAAAATGTGTCGAAGTCTTTTTCCCTCCGTGGAATTGAAATCGATGGACCGCTGGAAGTGAAAATATTCCAGGAATATTTCCACACGCGCCCTTACTTCGAAATACAAAATCACAAGAATTTTGAATAGATATATCGTTATTTATTTCACTTTTTAATTCATAACGTCGGAAAAATTTTATGAAGTTTACTTTTATTATAGTTAGATATACATTTAAGTATTCTATTTATTATTTTTTTATGTTATCATTATTATTATTACTAGCCAAACTACAACCCTAGTGGGAAAAGCAAGATGCTTAAACCCCAAGGGCTCCAACAGGGATAAATATCCTAGTGAGGAAATGGAACAAGGAAATAAATAAACGATATAAGAAGTAATGAAAAATTAAAATAAAATATTTAAAAAAACATTATCAACATTAAAACATATAATTCATATATAACTATGAAGAGACTTCTGCCAGCCTGTTCAACATGAAACGATTTCCTTCAACTTTGAACTTCTGAAGTTCTACTGATTCAGCAACCCAATTAGGAAGATCATTCCCCAACCTAGTCATAGGTGGAATAAAACTTCTAGAATACTCTGGTAGTTTTTCGAAGATTATGAGAAAACGTAACTGGTATATTAATTAACTTCAGGGCCGAGAAAACCTTTGTTTATGAGTGTTTCCGAATTCTGCTGAAGACTAAATGAAATTCCTCTTCAGTTTGAAAAAAAATTGATTGAGGGAAGAAGTTGTGAGGAAATTGCCCAGAAGTCTAACAAGGAAAAAATCTTAGACATTCTCAGAGTGTGATCGTTTTTCGGCTTCCAAACAATGAGAATTCTCTTTCCTGATTCATAGTTATCAAAAGGTTTACTTAATATATATTAATTCTAATTGCTTTAGAAAGATAAAGAATTTATTATTAATGGATAACTTCACGCTCACCAATTAAGAATAGATTTGAAAAAATATCTGTTACCAAATAGACTAGAATTTTATTACATGGTGTTTGGGTTTAAAGCCTCAAAAACATTTAAATACTAGACGGTCACACTAGAGCGCAGACCTCCCTCTACTGACCACTTATTTCTCGACCTTGACCTTTGACCTCAATATGTATTAATTAGCGTGGATTTTCACACCACGAATATGAACCGTGTTTGAAGTCTCTGTGACAATGATGTCCAGACTTATGGCTGATGACGTGAATTGAACATTTTGCTTGACCGTTACCCTGACCATTAACCTTGACCTTCAAAAATTTAATTATTTCCATTTTTTTCCATAACAGTTAATCCATGCACGTTTCATTACTCTACGATTCAAATTGTGACCGAGGAGTAAATCACGAACAAACACACACACACACACACACACACATACACAAACAAACACGCAAACACACAAATACATAAACAGGGGTAAAACATAAACTCCTTCTAACTTCGTTGGCGGAGGTAAAAAGCTCAAAAAAAGATGAACACCATTACTAAACCATTAAAAAAAACATATATGCAAATCTAGAAATATCAAATATCGCTACCCCAGTCATTTTTTTTTTTTTTTAAATTGATTTTTATATATTTTTTTTTTTTTTTTGCTTTTGATGGCCACCCTTTGAATTGTGCCTCAGAAAGTTTGAACATATGTGTAGTTTTTATTTTAGCCCGAACGTCCGATGAAAAACATTCGGAATAAAAGAGGAGAAAAAAAAATTTAAAAAAGGATTATATTTTAATAGGGTAAAGTGCTGTCTGTATCGTTTGCATAAATATGCTAATTATGTAATAAACTTGAAAAATATTGGGAGTTGAATTAAAAAAAAAAACTGAAAAAATGGATGAAAAAGGGATTATATTTTAAAAGGGAAAGTGCTCCATGTATCGTTTGCATGAATATACTGATTATGTAATAAACCTGAAAAACATTCGGAGTTGAATTTAAAAAAAAAATACAAAGAAGAAAAACATTCGGATTTGAATTTAAAAAAAAAAATGGATGAAAAAGGGATTTTATTTTAAAAGGGTAAGTGCTCTATTTATCGTTTGCATGAATATACTAATTATGTAATAAAGATATAGCATATGTTTGAGAGAAAACAAAAGTACTCCTAAAAATTTCCTGTAGAAAGGGTAAAAATCCTGAAATAACTTTTGCTAAGCATTTACCGTTTTAAAAACTGATATATCGTCGTAAAGGACTGATATTACAGTCACCCACCCGTAAAATATAATAATAAATTGTAATAAAGTTACGGTCGCTTGTATTTCACTGAAATACGGGTGAGAACAGCATATTCTTAAGGAGAATTTCCGATTAAAATTACGGTTTTTTAACAGTGTATAGACGCATATTTTCTATTCTGAATAAATTAATGAGAATTAATGAGAACCCTTTGATGGCATAAAAGTCGAGGGAAAAATATTTTCCTTTTTCCCCATAAACTTGAAAGAGTGAATTGGAAAGTTGTTTTGTAGTCTATTACTGCCATTCGATTCAATATTAACGAGAGAGAGAGAGAGAGAGAGAGAGAGAGAGAGAGAGAGAGAGAGAGAGAGAGAGAGAGAGAGAGAGAGAGAGAGAATTCTACCGTTAGTACTAAAATGAAATCGTCATATGACAAATGATACGTCAAATGTCATTCCAACAGATATGGGTAGATGAATGTAAAAGCATGTTTGTTTATGTGTGTATGTTTATTTGTCAAGGATTAGGACATTACTTAAACTTAATACTTTCCTTCCACTTCCAGAGCAATTCATTACACACAGCTTTTAGCCAGTATTGGATACACCAATTTCCCGGAACCAAACTACGAAATATGTCTGATACTTTACCTCCAGTTCGTAAGAGTCTTCGAAGTTTTACGGTGTAGTTATTCATACCAAAAAGTTCCCACTTGCTGGATTACTCTTTTCAAATACAAAAACTTCAAACTTGTGAATTTTGTGGTTGTGGTGGCCGATGTGGTAACTTCTCTGACTGGTGAACGCCAGACTGGGGTTCAATTCCCGCTCAAACTCTCTAGTTTCTTTGATCGTTGCACCTTTACCATCCTTGTGAGCTAAGGATGCAGGGTTTGGGGGAACCTATAGGTCTATCTGCCGAGTCATCAGCTGCCATTGCCTGGTCCTCCTTGGTCCTAGCTTGGGTGGAGAGGGGGCTTGGGTGCTGATCATGTGTATATATGGTCAGTCTCTTAGGCATAAGTCCTGCTTGATAGAGCGAAGTCACTGCCCCTTCCCTCTGTCATTCATAAGCAAACTTTAGGGCAATGAGCTCTTTTGATACAATGAATACTATATGATCCTAAATATCCTTTATTTTGTTCGTGTCATCTAAAAAGTTTCACATTACCAAATTAAAGACAAAAGCATTTTCATCATTTACCAATAGATAAGTTATTAATATTATTATTATTACTTGCTAAGCTACAGCCCTAGTTGAAAAAGCAGGATGCTATAAACACAGGGCCCAAACAGGGATAAGAGCCCAGTAAGGAAAGGAAACAAGGAGAAATAAAATATTTCAAGAGCAGTAAAATATTGGAAGATATTCCTTAGGTTAGACAAATTCTATC
>NC_090744.1:8838131-8845631 GCF_036898095.1 Palaemon carinicauda | reverse complement strand
TTAGAAGAATAACCAATGTAGTAGGCTCTTCAGCTCCTAGAAAGTATCTCTTTGTCTACAGAGATTTGATAGTCATTTAAAAATTATTTTTCTATTTAGAATTTTTAAAGTGTGTATAAGATTAAACGAACTTTGGTAACTTTTATATATAACATCAATGTCCATAAACATAAAAAAAATCGTGAAAAGGAGAAAATAAGAAGAAAATAGTAAAAAAAAAAAATCCCTGAGTCTATCCAAGCCAACTTATCTCTTAACGATAATGGAGTCAATAGAGGAAAATGACAATTTCTTCTGTAATATCCTTTTACGACAGATCCCAAATAGTGGTGGTGATCCTACTGTCAGATAGAGAGAGAGAGAGAGAGAGAGAGAGAGAGAGAGAGAGAGAGAGAGAGAGAGCATGTTTAAAGGTTTAAAGGCCTCTCCTGAATGGCTGAGGAAAGAGACAGTGATATTTCCCTAGCAGGCAGGACAATGCCCTTGAGACAGACCATATTACATATGATCAGATCCCTAGTCCACTCTCCACCCAGGTTGGCACCATGGAGGGCCAGACTAAAGCTACTGATGACTCAGCATGTAAACCTATAGGTTCCTTAGCTCACAGTAATAGTGAGTTTACAGATAATAAAAAACTAACAAGATTGAGTGGGACTGGAGCTCCAGTGCGACGCTAACAAGGCAGGGACGTTTCCAATAGGCCACCAGAACCTGAAACTTATGAAAGTAAAAGAAAAATTACTTGTCTTTTTTGAGAAAATATATTTATCCATAAAGGTAAGAGTTTACCACACCAAGATGTAGGACATCTTCACTATCTCTATTTGAGTTTAGCACCACCTCACACACCTCAATACACCCCCATCGGCAGAATCCAGCCGGATGTGTGAGCTAAAGACATTGGTAATATACCAGGACGTCAGTCTGTCAAGACAGGCGGAGGTAATATCAGCTGAAGGTGCTTTCCAATAGTAATTCCTCTCAAGACTTGATTGCTTCGTTAACGACACCCAGTGATGGACATGAGGCAGTACAGTTGGTATTCACTGAATACGTCCTGGTATTCTGGAAGATGCAAATACGTTTGTGAGGAATGTTGGATCAATGGAAACAGTTTATTTGATGATTTAATGGTCTGTGATGTATTCATGTAATGTGAATGTATTCAGGTAATTTGAATGTTTTCGCGTAATTTGGATGTATTCAAGTAATTTCAATGTATTCAATTGATTTGAAAATATTCGAGTAATATGAAGGTATTCGAGTCATTTGAATGTATTCAGGTAATTTAAATGTATTCAAGTGATTTGAAAATATTCGAGTAATTTGAATGTCTTCAAGTAATCTAAATACATTCAAGTAATTTGAATGTATTCGAGTATCCTGAATGTATTAAAGCATTTTGAATGTATTCGAGTAATTTCAATATATTCGAATAGTTTAAATGTTTTCGATTAATTTTAATGTATTTGTGTTATTTCAATGTAATCGTGTCATTTTAATGCATTCCAGTATTTTAAATGTATTAAAGGAATTTTATTTCCATTTTGCATAGACTTTAATTGAGTAAAATTTCATATATCCATCGGTATTCAAGTATCGAAGTCCTGAGATGAAAGAATGTTTAATCAAACGTAAAAATATTCAGGTATAAAAGTAAATCTAAAAGTGATAATTTACATCCATAAGTTCTGGAAGAGGAAGAATAATATTGTTGCATTTATATAATTACGTTATTTTAAGCAAGAAAATTATTAAAGTAAAAGTATATGCTATCTGATTTGAAAAGAGAAAATCCTTGTCTTTATTATTATTATTATTATTATTATTATTATTATCAAATCCTAAGTTATAACCCTATTTGGAAAAGCAGGATGCTATAAGCCAAGGGGCCCCAACAGGGAAAATAGCCCAGTGAGAAAAGGAAACAAGGAAAAATAAAATACTTTAAGAACAGTAACACCATTAAAATAGATATCTCCTTTATAGAATATAAAAACTTTAACAAAACTAGAGGAAGAGAAACCAGATAGAACAGTGTGCCCGAGTGTACCTTCAAGCAAGAGAACTCTAACCCAAGACAGTGGAAGACCATGGTACAGAGGCTCTGGCACTACCCAAGACTAGAGAACAATGGTTTGATTTTGGAGTGTCCTTCTCCTAGAAGAGCTGTTTACCAAAGCTAGAGTCTCTTCTACCCTTACCAACAGGAAAGTAAAGCCATTGCACAATTACAGTGCAGTAGTTAACCCCTTGAGAGAAGAATTGTTTGGTAATATCAGTGTTGTCGGGTGTATGAGGAAAGAGGAGAATCTGTAAAGAATAGGCTAGACTATTCGTTGTCTGTGTAGGCAAAGGGAAACAACCGTAACCAGAGAGAAGGATCCATGTAGTACTGTCAGGCCAGTCAAAGGTCCCCATAACTCTCTAGCGGTAGTATCTCAACGGGTAGCTGGTGCCCTGGCAAACCTACTATCCACTGTTGATCAGTTAATTATTTTGATGTGTGCAGATGTCAAATACATTTAGTAGAGCCCTTCGGTATAAAGAGAATAGCTGCTGGTTATAGCTTGCGAACTTTCCTCGTAATGGAGCCATATCCTTGCCAGTCTGATGTGGTTTTTTTTTCTTTCTTTTTTTCGATATATCTCGCCCCTCGCACTGATAACCGGTTTAAGCCTCTATTTCCATGAATCATTGTGTTTGAATTTTTGTGCCGTTCTTGTTTGGAACGGCTTGTATATAAACTCATGATCCGTTGAAATAAAGTTGGTCGCCTCTCGGTTATCACCTAACTGGCGCCTACGCCCACCAGAGAAAACTATATCATTATCTCTACAAATGTTTTCAACTCGTTGGTAGACCCAAAGTTTCCTTAGGCTGCGTCCACTCAAGTGATGATTTGCTAGATGTGAGGAGAAGTAGATCATTCCCCCAAGGTGCCAAAAATACTGGAGGGATATATCATTACAATCAATGCATTTTCCAATCATACTTCAGCCCTCCTCGCTTTTCATCGAATCAATGTCTGTTTGAGCACAACTTTACAATGGTAGGTTATACACAAAAGGTTTCCCTTTTACTCTAAATGTCTACTTTTCCCCAAATGTAGATATTTTTAAGAGAATGATCATTACAACAATAATGCTCATACTGGAACATTTTAGAGTAAACTATATGTCACTCTGAGATTTGGACGTTAATTATCAAACAATCTATAAGACTTCCCGTTGTTCTATGTCAGTTTTCTCGTTTTTTCCAGCTGTTATGTTATTTTGATTGGTGGTTTTTAAATGACAAACCTCTCCGGTTTGAACCTACAGAATTATCACCGAGGAAAGAAACCACAGACTTCCGTAAACAAGAATTGGATAGTGCCATAGCCTCTGTACTATGGTCTTTCCCTGTCTTGGGTTAAGAGTTCTCTTGCTTGAGGGTACACTTGGGCACACTATTCTGTCTTATTTTTCGTCCTCTTGTTTTGTTAAAGTTTTTATAGTTTATACAGGAATTATTTATTTTGGTGGTGTTGTTCTTAAAATATCTTATCTTTCCTTCTTTTCTTTCCTCGCTGGGCTACTTTTCCCTGTTGGAGCCCTTGGGCTTATAGCATCCTGCTTTTCCAACTAGGCTTGTAGCTAGTAATAATAATAATATTGATAATTTAATAAGGTAATAGTTTAACTTAGTTATTTGCTGACATTAAAATTTCCTAATGTTAGGCAGGGCAGCCGAACAGGACTGTCGTTACTTACAATAACGACATGGGAAATCAATTGTTATTGAATATCTATGTTCATATTGTATATGGAAAATGTTCTTTTATATTAAATTGCGTTAAGTGGAAATGTGCAGGTTTCTGTACAAATTAAGGTTTTGTTTATATTTAATTGTATAAGCATTGTTACCAAGGAATATTGTCTTGTGAATAGTTGTATAAGTGGTTAACAATGCGATGTAAGTTGTTTGAATAGTTTCGTTTGGTTTGCGTTGAATAGTTGGTTTCGTTCGTTTGTTGTTTTCTTTTGTCGTGAGCGAACGAAGCGGAAGTCATGACTTTGGGAGAGAGAGCGAACGCATTATGTTTACGACAAAGGCAGCAGAGGTAAATCGTCAGTTGCTGCCTGTTACTTCTCAACGCTCATAGCGTAATCTTCAGTAGACTTAATCAGGATGAAGAGAATTTCATTTGATTAACGAAGCCGTTCCTTCCCAGCATTTAATGAAGTGGATGAATTAATCAACCGAAGTTTGGATGAGTATCATATAATATTTAGTTACCTTGGATGGGATAATTCGCTAGGGATATGCATATGTGTGCGTGGGATTCCGTGACTGGGTAAAATCAAATATTTATATGTGGTATTGTGGTTTACCCGTGCCTATTGCAATCTGAACTCGGTAAGAACTTCATATGAAACCAAGTAAGTAATCATTGGGGCAAAGGCTCAATGGAATATAGTATGACCATTTATCTTTGTAACACAACGCAATGAATTCTTAATGTAGAGAAAGGGTCTTGAGTTCTCTTAACGAATCTGGTAATTAGTAATTCTGTGAATGACTGAAGTCATTATATGTTGCTGCTTGTTTGACCCTAATAAGTAACGATAATGACTAAGATCTACACCAAAGTCAAAGTCCTTCAAAAAGAAAGCAACCGTGCTTACTCCCATAAAAATATGGGAAGAAGCATGTTAATATAAAAAAAAATTATGAAAAAAGAAGCCTTTTCTCATACACGTATTGATAAAGAACATGCATTTTTAAACCTAAACTGTGATTGGCAATGTGGATATATGATTGGACATTTCATGAATTCTTTTCTATATGTTAGGTAATTACTTGCATTTAATAATTATTTTCACTGATTAAACATTCATGTCATAGTGAACCAATCTCCCTACTAATTCACCTTATAATTACATATCTATGACTACAACCTTTACCTTGCTCAATGACTCTGTTGGGTTTTCTCTCTATAATTATCTGTCTATAGATTTTAAAAATATCTTTTCCCTAAAACGTAAACAATAACTAAAGGGACACGAGACTACGCTATGTTAGGCATCATGTTTAGTTAGTTTTGAAATGAGACGAGTTAACTAAATATTAATCATTGCAAAGATTTATAGATGAAAATTACCACAAATTAGGCATTTTGATATATATGCTTATAATTGAAAATGGTTAACTGTCAGTCTAGTGATAACTATATGTAGAGAGAGAGAGAGAGAGAGAGAGAGAGAGAGAGAGAGAGAGAGAGAGAGAGTTTTAAGTTATGAGTTTCCAATAATCAAAACATTCTAATGAACATTTTTGTGTTAATATATGGTTATTATTTGTTTGTTCTGCATCTAAAAATAGTCAAGTAATTTATTACCTTGTTATTTGCTGGTTCTTTTAAGCTATGAGTAATCATATACTATATATATATATATATATATATATATATATATATATATATATATATATATATATGTATATATATGTGTGTATATATATATATATATATATATATATATATATATATATACACATATATATATATATATATATATATATATATATGTAAATATACATATATATGAATATATATATATATATATATATATATATATATATATATGAGTGTGTGTGTGTATATATATATATATATATATATATATATGTGTGTGTGTGTGTGTAAATATACATATATATGAATATATATATATATATATATATATATATATATATATATATATATATATATATATATATATATATATATATATATATGAGTGTGTGTGTATATATATGTGTGTATATATATATATATATATATATATATATATATATATATATATATATATATATATATATGTATATATGTATATATATACATATATATACGTATATATATATATATGTGTGTATATATATATATATATATATATATATATATATATATATATATATATATATATATATATATATATATATAATCAGTTATAAACCAAAATTAGGATTGCTTTTGAAAATAAATTTGTGATTATCATGAACTCCGTAGATATGTGAAATTTAGAGCCTTTCGGACAAAGTTGAACAAAAAGGGCTTTCATCATGAAACCATTTCCCTTTTGAGAGCATTTTACAGTTTACATCGATGAATAAAACACCGTTTTGGGCGGTCGATATTTTTGTTAAAAGACTCAATTATACTGGCATTGACGCAACGGTAAAAATAGCTTATAGGCCTTTGAGTTCAACTGAAAATTAATGTTATTGAGGCATAAGAGACAATCAATATATCTTTCATTTCATAATATTTTTCATTGATCGGGTGTTGAGCTTAATCACATATTATTAGGGGTTGCGATGGCCGATGTGGTAACGTCCCTGACTGGTGGATGCCAGACTGGGGCTCGAATACCGCTCAAACTCGTTAGTTTCTTCCCTGACTGGTGGACGCCAGACTGGGGTTCGAGTCGCGCTCAAACTCGTTAGTTTTTTTGGTCGCTACAGCCTTACCATCCTTTTGAGCTAAGGATGTGGTGTTTGTTGGAGCCTATAGGTCTATCTGCTGAGTCATCAGCAGCCATTGCCTGGCCCTCCTTGGTCCTAGATTGGGTAGAGAGGGGTCTTAGGAGCTGATCATATGTATATATGGTCAGTCTCTAGGGCATTGTCCTGCTCGATAGGGCAATATCACTGTCCCTTGCCTTTGCCATTCGTGAGTGACCTCTGAACTTTTGATATCCTTTCATTAAATCAGACAAATGTCATTATTCATTTTATTAGTTTTTCATCTTGCATTGTTGAAAATAAAAACCTAATTTGCATCGAAATATTCCGTAAAAATATACTGTTCTGAGCAGTATTTCAGTAAAATACAGACGACCGTAATTTTTACCCTACTTCGTTATTATCTTCTTATGGGTTGGTGACCGTAATATCACTCCTTTACGTCAATATATCTGTTTTTTAAAACGGTAAATGTCTGGCAACCTTTATTCCCGGATTTTTACCGTTTTTACGGCTTATTTTTAAGTGTGGTAAAAAAAATTGTTTGTGCATGTTTGTGTTTGCATATGACGTTAATAACGTAAAAAATTAAATTTTTTGTTCTTCCATACTTACATACGAAAGATCCATTTTAACGTTGTAACTGATCTCAAGATATTCTATATTTCTTTTACTATTACTTCTCATATATAGTTCATTTATTTCCTTGTTTCCTTTCCTCACCGGGCTATTTACATTCAGATCTTCCCGGATAGTTCCATCCTGTTCGTAATTCAAGGTATGCAGAAAATTCTAATAGTCAGGCCTTCTCCATCATGAGGATCAATACTACACCGTATTCTAGAAGTTCTATTCCAGATGTGATCAAGTTGCAGAATGATCTTCCTAATCAGGTAGTTGAATCAGAACTTCAAAAGTTCAAACTTGCAGAATTTTTTTTTTCTTGTTGAACAGGCTGACATAAGTCTTTTTATAGTTTATATATGAAAT
>NC_090744.1:8813131-8820631 GCF_036898095.1 Palaemon carinicauda | reverse complement strand
TCATGTGATCCACCAATACGTAATACATTAGCTGCTCATATGATCCACTGATACATAATAAATTAGCTGCTCATATGATCCACTGATACATAATAAATTAGCTGCTCATATGATCCACCAATACATAACACATTAGCCGCTCTTATGATCCACTGATACGTAATACATTAGCTGCTCATACGATCCACCAATATGTAATACATTAGCTGCTCATATGATCCACTGATACATAATAAATTGGCTACTCATATGATCCACCAATACGTAATACATTAGCTGCTCATATAATCCACCAATACCTAATATATTGGTTGCTCATATGATCCACCAATACGTAATACATTAGTTGCTCATATGATCCACCGATACCTAATACATTGGTTGCTCATATGATCCACCGATGCCTAATACATTGGCTGCTCATATGATCCTCCGATACGTAATACATTAGCTGCTCATATGATCCACCGATGCCTAATACATTGGCTGCTCATATGATCCACCGATACATACTACATTGGCTGCTCATATGATCCACCGATACGTAATACATTGGCTGCTCATATGATCCACCGATGCCTAATACATTGGCTGCTCATATGATCCATCCACCAATACGTACTACATTGGCTGCTCATATGATCCATCCACCGATACGTACTACATTGGCTGCTCATATGATCCATCCACGGACACGTACTACATTGGCTGCTCATATGATCCATCCACCGATACGTACTACATTGGCTGCTCATATGATCCATCCACCGATACGTACTACATTGGCTGCTCATATGATCCATCCACGGACACGTACTACATTGGCTGCTCATATGATCCATCCACCGATACGTACTACATTGGCTGCTCATATGATCCATCCACCGATACGTACTACATTGGCTGCTCATATGATCCATCCACGGATACGTACTACATTGGCTGCTCATATGATCCCTCCACGGACACGTACTACATTGGCGGCTCATATGATCCATCCACGGACACGTACTACATTGGCTGCTCATATGATCCCTCCACGGACACGTACTACATTGGCTGCTCATATGATCCATCCACGGACACGTACTACATTGGCTGCTCATATGATCCCTCCACGGACACGTACTACATTGGCTGCTCATATGATCCATCCACGGACACGTACTACATTGGCTGCTCATATGATCCCTCCACGGACACGTACTACATTGGCTGCTCATATGATCCCTCCACGGACACGTACTACATTGGCTGCTCATATGATCCATCCACGGACACGTACTACATTGGCTGCTCATATGATCCCTCCACGGACACGTACTACATTGGCTGCTCATATGATCCATCCACGGACACGTACTACATTGGCTGCTCATATGATCCATCCACCGATACGTACTACATTGGCTGCTCATATGATCCATCCACGGATACGTACTACATTGGCTGCTCATATGATCCCTCCACGGACACGTACTACATTGGCTGCTCATATGATCCATCCACCGACACGTACTACATTGGCTGCTCATATGATCCCTCCACGGACACGTACTACATTGGCTGCTCATATGATCCATCCACCGAGACGTACTACATTGGCTGCTCATATGATCCATCCACCGATACGTACTACATTGGCTGCTCATATGATCCATCCACGGATACGTACTGCATTGGCTCCTCATATGATCCCTCCACGGACACGTACTACATTGGCTGCTCATATGATCCATCCACCGATACGTACTACATTGGCTCCTCATATGATCCATCCACGGATACGTACTACATTGGCTGCTCATATGATCCCTCCACGGACACGTACTACATTGGCTGCTCATATGATCCATCCACGGATACGTACTACATTGGCTGCTCATATGATCCCTCCACGGACACGTACTACATTGGCTGCTCATATGATCCCTCCACGGACACGTACTACATTGGCTGCTCATATGATCCCTCCACGGACACGTACTACATTGGCTGCTCATATGATCCATCCACGGATACGTACTACATTGGCTGCTCATATGATCCCTCCACGGACACGTACTACATTGGCTGCTCATATGATCCACCGATATGTACTACATTGGCTGCTCATATGATCCATCCACCGACACGTACTACATTAGTTGCTCATATGATGCCCCAACATGATATACATTAGCAGTTCATGGACCAACCGATACGAAATACATTAGCTGCTCATATGATCCACCAACAAGACATTAGCTGCTCATTTGATCCACCTAAATGTAATACATTACCTCCTCATATGATCCACCAATACGTAATAGATTAGTCTCTCATATGACCCACCGAGAGACCAAAGTAAAAAGTATAAACACTAATGGAACTGGAAGGGCTTCCAGAGGCCTTCGGATTCAGATGTAAAGAATCTCTCAAAGATTCATTAGTGAATCGACAGTTGCTTTGACCTTTGTGCCGACGGACTAATGGATCAATTCCAAATTCCTCTCTAGAGTGATTGGATGCTTTAAAAGGTGTCAGTATTGCTGCGTTGCAATTTAGACACAGTTTAGTAATAGAAAAAATGTTGATGGATATTGGCAGTGGTTAAGGGATTGAATAAACGTTATAGCAAGTGGGTGATACGAAATAAAACCATATAAGAAACAATAATAAAAACAGAAGGAATAGAATTAAAGAAAAAAAACGTATAGTTCTTATTTTGAAGAAAAACTGGAAAGAATTTTAATTGTGATCAAAGGCCAATACACTTGAAGGTTTCAGGATATTTGTAATGTTTAAAAAAAAAAAAAACATGAAAATTATAATAATAATAATTACATAATAATGATGATAATAATATCATAAGTATCTATGAGAAAACGTTATATAAGCGCATATGTATTTGTCAATTTGTTTATAAATCGTACGTGTCTATCTATCTATCTCTATTTATCTATCTATCTATCTATTCACTTATAATCCCTTAATTCATTTTTTATCAGCACTTTCCTTGGCATCTATAAGGGTCTATAGTGGGGATGAATTAAAAAAGGTATTCACGTTATATAAATTGATTTCCACTAGATTTGTTAGCAATGAATTGTATCTGCGTTCATCCATGAATCTCTGAATATATATATATATATATATATATATATATATATATATATATATATATATATATATATATATATATATATATATATATATATATATAAATATATATATATATATATATGCCTGAGAGAGAGAGAGAGAGAGAGAGAGAGAGAGAGAGAGAGAGAGAGAGAGAGAGAGAGAGAGAGAGAGATTGGAAAAATACTCAGAGCGAAAAGAAAATATTTGAAAAACTTTTCTGGATGATTGAGTGTGTAGGGAGTTTGTCAGAAAGTTAAAAGCTGTAAATTATATATAAAGAAAAAATCATTCCAATTCCCCTGGTATAAATGTAGCATTGCCTTTCCTGTTTTTTTTCTCTCTCTTTTTTTTCCGCTGGAAATATCCAGGGATAAAAGTTACTACAAAGGTATACAAAACTGTTTTTCAACAGTACTCGTACCTGACCTCAATCTAAATTGCCCTTTAAGAGTTATTCTCGCTTCTCAACTATTTATTATTTTCATGTAATTAATTTTTCTCCTAAGTTGTGTAGGTTATGTAGACTTACTTCTTAATACTCTTCTTATGCCATAGCTATACTTGACAGTATACTGTTGTTTAAGACGATCCGTAGTACTGAAGAAATTTTGTTGGTATAAATATTGAAGATAGTCTAGGGTTCCTATCAGACTTCTAATAGTTAATCGTAAATTAAATTTGCTTTTGATAGGTACCTGTGATGAAATATATTGTTATCTTTTTCAGTTTCAAAATGGTATGAATATATATGAGAGAGAGAGAGAGAGAGAGAGAGAGAGAGAGAGAGAGAGAGAGAGAGAGAGAGAGAGAGAGAGAGAGAGAGAGAGAGAAACTTAATCTTTACTCCTTCGTTCTGTTAGGTAAATATCCCAAAACAAACTCGAGATAGAAAGGTCTAACTTTTCTCAAGGGGGCAAAAGATTAAGAGAGAGAGAGAGAGAGAGAGAGAGAGAGAGAGAGAGAGAGAGAGAGAGAGAGAGACTTAATCTTTACTCCTTCGTTCTGTTAGGTAAATATCCCAAAACAAACTCGAGAAAGAAAGGTCTAACTTTTCTCAAGGGGGCAAAAGATTAAGGGAGAGAGAGAGAGAGAGAGAGAGAGAGAGAGAGAGAGAGAGAGAGAGAGAGAGAGAGAGAGAGAGAGACGCGATACATGAAAGTGATTAAGGCCTCAGGGCATTCCATGGAATCTGGAAACTAATTTAAATGCTCTTTGCAAAGTTGCTAATACGAGGACATCGACAGCTACTCTTATTTGACCCAGAGTTTAAGACGGTGTCTAATACCAGTGAAAGACTTGAACATTATGATAAATGTGATATCAATAGATCACATAAATGAAATGTCTAAGAATTAATTTGACGGGAAATAGTAGGTATTCAAACCAAGCTATTCCTAAGATTAGAAATAATTAGAGAAAGTCTGAAGAGAAAAACATCTTAATATAGCACTAGAGTAGCAATTAAAGGAAATGGAAAGATCACTATCGAAGATGAGGATTATTACAGATCCATCCATTGAGCATTTAGAGAACTAATGACTCGATTCATAGGAAATAGGCCTGCCAGACTAATGACTTGTTTATGAGAATTCGGGAGGAATAGAATTATACATCTGATGCCTATAATAATATAGAGAAATGTTGTATTGGTTTAGAAAAGAAATAAAGAAAATCCTTATATGATCTTGACTCAGATGGAGAAAAGGGAACTATCATATATTTATTTTGGGAATTATTTCACGGAAATATCTTCGAATTAGTTGTTATCAGGACGTAGATACTTCATACATTGGTAGAGAGAGAGAGAGAGAGAGAGAGAGAGAGAGAGAGAGAGAGAGAGAGAGAGAGAGAGAGAGAGATGCAATAATGTAAAGAGAAGAGGAGAGGATAGTCGTAATGAAAATAAACTAAGGAAACTAAAACTCATAATAAAGTATCCAACGTCAACATCAGTTAAAGTATACCCATAAAATCCTCTTATTTGTGTATTCCAATAGTTATATTTCAGAACTGCTTACCAAAAGTATTATCAAACATCCCTTCCTGGCTTTTAGAGCCCCGTTTAGCTTCCCCATGTGTTGGTTAAACGAGTTTTAAAAGCTCCTTCACTTCAATCAATTTTATGGACTTTTTTTACCACTCTGGAACTCTTAAGCACTTCCAGGAAGTGACTCAGTTGCTATTTCTTTCGTTTGATCACCTTTTTATGAGTAACTACTCCACGCCTCCATGCCTGTCAATCAATTAACTCTCTCTCTCTCTCTCTCTCTCTCTCTCTCTCTCTCTCTCTCTCTCTCTCTCTCTCTCTCTCTCTCTCTCTCTTATAGAGTTGAGTGGTATCTTAGAAAATTATTTTCTAAATTCCAATTACTGTTCTTTACATGAATAGAAATAAATACTATCGCTGAGTAGGAATTTATCTCCGCTGCATAAGTGTATCAACATGCAAGTATGTATTCATGTGTAATAGTAGGTAAGAGAGAGAGAGAGAGAGAGAGAGAGAGAGAGAGAGAGAGAGAGAGAGAGAGAGAGAGAGAGAGAATAAATTAATGATTTTGATTGAAGTTTTGACCCTAACATTATTATTATTACTATTATCATTATTATTATTATTATTATTATTATTATTATTATTATTATTGTTATTATTATTATTATCATTATTATTATTATTATTATTAGCTAAGCTACAACCCTAGCTGGAAAAGCGGGATTGTATATGCCCAAGGGCTCCAACCTTAAATTTATTGGGATGTAAAAATACACACTTACATCTCTTAATATATAAGGTTTTCATTTCATCCCATCCACGACACTAATATGTTTTAAATCTCTAGTTAAGTAAGAAGGCAAAAAGTCCTTCCCAAGAAATAAATGTTCTATATTCCGCATATAATGAAAATTCTCAACAATAAATACATAAACAAATTTACCAAACAGTATTATCATACATTTCACTTCCCTTCTCATCTGTCATGAGGAAAAAGACTGAAATTTATGAGCAAAACAATCCTAAACATAAGAATGGAAAATAAGCAAAATAACGAGAACCTAAAGTTATAAGAATAGAAAAATAAGCAAGATAACAGGAAGCTAAAGATATAAAGATAAAAAGATAAGGTAATCCTGAACCGGAGGATTAGGAAAATAAATCTCAATTTTTCATCTTTAGTGAAGAAAATATATGATTCTCCTTCTGGCTATTGTGAAGGGCTGTCCCAGTGCCTAAAGTACGTGAGTTGTTGACAGTTGCATCAGATTTATGTTGGCTATTCCTTCCTCTTCATTCTCCCCTTAATAGGAATCCAGGAATGGTAGGAATCCTTGAATGTTAGGAGAATAGATCCTTCTTCGTCCTATTGTTGTATGCATTTTGTGACGGCCAGGAGGGAACTCTTCAAAGGACTTTCTTCCTTTTATTGTTGTATGCATTTTTGGCGGGATGGAGACTCTTTAAATGACGTGAATTGTGGAGGTATTTTTACTTTATCTCCTGTCATTACTAATCATTTGTAGTTATAACATTTCGTCGGTCAATAATGCAACGTTTGGGTAGTTTATTTATTTAAATATTCTTTATAAATCATAGAGCTGATGGATATAGGGATATCATTAGCCTTTCTTGGTGCAATTAGTCATCTTAAACTCTTAGTCTCCTTTTTTTTTTTTTTTTTTAGCTTTTCTTGGTGCAATTAGTTATCTTGAACTCTTAGTCTCCTTTTTTTTTTTTGCTGAATTGGGTTCTGCATAATATTACAATCGCAAATTATTAAGGTTAGATATTTCTTCACGAGTATATGTTGACTTCCATTTTATGTAGCCGATAGAAGTAGTTGGGCAAAAATTTGATAACTATACCAAATACTGCCAACAAAGTAAAATACATAAAGACGTGATTTAGAATACATTGATTCTCCCGTAGTATTCGTAACAAGTGCAAAAAGATAGAAACAAATCATTAATGAAATCAATAAATACTTCTATCCATTTTCAAATAAAACTAGAAGGTTTGTGACACTAACATCTCAGCCGCTGTCCTTATAGGCTACAATTTGAAATGTCAGTTTCCAGTTTTTATTTGGAAATCAATTATAAAAGCCGTTACTAAAGTAGTGCCACTTGGCAATAAGCATTCAATGACTGACAGAAAATGAATGAATGATTTCGAAGATTATGTGGTAAAGATCTTGTTTTAGGAGAAGATTGAGGAAGCTGGCTGACGAAGAAGAAGAAAAGGTGGAGGATAGAAATAAGAATAGGATAAAAAGAATTAGGGAAGGAGGGCGTATAGGAGGAAGATGAAAATAGGGTTAGTGTAAAAAAAAGAAGGGTAGGTGGAGGAAGTTTTAACACTAATACAGGAACATAAATTCA
>NC_090744.1:8798131-8808131 GCF_036898095.1 Palaemon carinicauda | reverse complement strand
ACCAATGAATATACAATAAACCAAAATTGGGTAATATTTAGATTATTTTTAATATTTTCACGTAATCACTACACTCAGACGCTGCATGTGACATGAGTATTTAAAGAAAGTAATATCTGAAGTATTAATGCCAAAACAAATTTTGAAGAAATTTTCTAAGCTTATGATAAAAAGATAAAATTATTTATATAACGAATCGAAAAATTTTCTCTATTTATAGAACGAGAACAAGTATTCATAAGGGTTTTTTAGAATCCAGTCCAAAACCGAAAAATATTTATGGTGATAAGGCCGAAAAAGAAAGGAATCGCTTTGGCTACATTTTTTTTTTCTATCTGAGGTTCACTGGATATGTAAAAAAAAAAATAAAAAAAATACTCAACAATAAAATCCGTGAAGAATTTTTCTGAATGGTATTGTTTCTAAAATACACTACTCAATGCCTTATGCATATTTTTATTTATCATTTTTATAAATGCTCATGTCTACTGAACCAATAAAAAAGGAAAAGTCGTTCTATATGTGAACAATATTTAGTACAAAAAAGTGACATTTTTCAGAAAGAGGAAACCAAAACCAGCTGAAATTATATTTTACATTTTGATGATATACATTGGTATGGCAGTGGGGATGTTCAAATAATATTTTTTACTTTAGGGATATAAACATACTCGACTAACGAGTATATTGTACTATTTGCTAGGACAGACGAGCAAATAAATAATGTATATTTGCAAGCGAAGCGAGCCACAGCAGAGCAAAGACCAGTAAGTGAATAATTAGTGTTGGTTAGTTGACCATACTCGTAGATACCCTTATTAGTGTTCGCCCACTTGGCTAACTAGCGTAGCACATGTACCGCTTGCCAGGGCAGAGGAGCAATGCAATAATGTAAAATTGCAAACAAAGCGAGCCACAACAGAGTAAAGGCCACTAAGTGGATAATTCATCACCATCATCATCATCTCCCCATATGCGTACTGGCGCAAAAGGCCTCGGTTAGATTTCGCTTGTCATCCCTATCTTGAGCTTTCAATTCAACACTTTTCCATTCATCATCTCCTACTTCGCGCTTCACAGTCCTCAGCCATGAAGGTGTGGGTCTTCCACCTCTTTTAGTGCCTTGTGGAGCACAGCTGAACATTTGGTGAACTAATCTCTCTTGGGGACTATGCCCAAACCATCTCCATCTACACCTCATCATGATCTCATCCACATATGGCACTCAAGTAATATCTCTTATAGTTTCATTTTTAATCCTTTCCTGCCATTTAACTCCCAATATCCTTCTGAGGGCTTTGTTCTCAAATCTACTAAATCTAATGGAGATTGCTTCATTGTCATACCATAACTCATGTCCATAAAGTAACATTAATCTCACTAAAGTGATATAAAGTCTGATTTGTATATGTAATATGTATATTCATATGAATAATTAGTGTTAGTTAATTGACTATACATGTAGATACACATATCAGTGTATTAGTGTTGATGACGACACACAGATAAGAAGTTATGCGAGCACCAGGTCTGGTGACCTGATGTCTACACACGTGCTGGTTTGTATTATAATCTTTCCTTTTTGCTTAAACTCCACAAAAGTTTAAAGGTGAATCTAAACTAATAGATATTGATTTCTATTTGAGATAGTGGCTGTTACCTGGCATTGGATTTGGGATATAACTTCTCAAAAAAATGATTAACAAATGAAATTGAACAATGGCATTTATGATGCATATTAGAAATCCACTAATCTCCACATCTCAGAATTGAATCTATTATAAGATGTAAAATATAAATTGTATATATAATATGTATATCAGTCTCAGATCACGGTTACATAATTCATACAACAATTCAGGGTAATCATGGCTAAGTTAAAGGAATTATACAAGGAATTAGCATTGGGTTGATGTTGAATACAAAGACACCATCATATGTACAACGTAAGAGAAACAATTATTGAGAACATTGAGATTATTTCGAACCACCAACAATATGGAAATGGGAATTAGCTATGCCTTTCTCAAAGGGAGAGCAGCAAGCCTCAAGCAGTCGATCTCAGTGTCTGTAACTCCGAATGTCCAACAAGTAATTAGATGAAGGTCCCCTTCTGTTCTGTAACTTCTCTATGCCAAAGTAAGGATCTCCTCTGTCTCTGTGTCTTCGAAGCTACTGTATATTTTGAGAAATTGACCAAACTCTCTGAGAACCAGGTTATTGAACTTAATTGGAAACAAGTACCCAAACAATGAGTTCACTGAACTCTGCTCATTTTCAGCTGTCTTCGTTCATATCTCTCAGTATCGTTTGTTTCATATTCTATTTTCATTCAAGCCTGCTAAGTGGATGCTGTTGTCATCACAGTAATTGCTGAGTTGGGTAATGAAGTTTCGAATTGGATTTGGTTATTAATGCCACCGATGATTGATACCATAATTACGTTTTTCATTAATAGTGAATATATCCCTTTTGATTATATGATTCCATCGAATCTGTTCTTTTATTAATCAATGGATGATTCGTTTTATTGATACGGGCCAGAAGATCCGACACTGATGCCAGGGATGCAATCCAACGCTGGGAAAATAGGATACAAGAGAGGAAGGGACAATGATGATACAGTAGAAGGCTGATTAATTACTGGGACATCTTTGAAGGTACGACATCGAGAAATGAATTTGATATGTAGATCAAAGGTTTAAATACACTGGAGAAATAAAGAAAAAATCTTTTTCTTGAATGTTCATTGAATGAAGAAATCAGTTTAAAGGTTGAAAAGTTTAAAGGCACATATTCTATCTAATTTCTTTTCCTCTCGTTTTGTTAGTCTTTCTAGTTTATATAGGATATATTAGTTTAGGTGTTGTTGTGGTTCTTAAAATATTTCATTTTTCCTTGTTTCCTTCCCTTACTAGGGTATTTTCCCTATTGAAACCCTTGGCCTTATAGCATCCTGCTTTTCCATCTAGGGTTGTAGCATAGCAAGTAATAATAATAATAATAATAAAAATAATAATAATGAATGGGAGAGGCAAGCTCCACCCAAGCTAGGACCATGGAGGGCCAGCGATTGCTGCTGATGACTCTGCAGATAGACCTATAGGCTCCCCTAGATCCCACATCTTTAGCTCACAAAGATGTTGAGGTTGCAGTGACCAAAGGAACTAACAAGTTTGAGCAGGACTCGAACCCCAATCTGGCGATCACCAGGCAAGGACGCTAGTACCAGGCTTCCAAAAACCTTTAAATTTAAGAGAGCTACAATACCTAAAATCAGGTCAAATGAAATATGGAGAATAATTTAAGAAATATTAGAGATTTTTCAATATTAAATGCCATTATGAAAAGGGGAGATGGTGTGGTAGTGAATATAGTTTTCAGGATATCGAACAAAGGGATACTTTTGAAAAGTAAAAATTTATATACCATGCTATAAAAGATTTTTTATTCAAGGAAAAATTATTTTTTAGATTAACTTTTGGTAAATAGACATTTCAATCCTAGCTCAAAAGAGTTAATCGTAATCTTCGAAAATACAGATTTATCCATTCTGTGAAAAAAAAAAAAAAAAAAAAAAAAAAAAACCACATACAACAGGACTAGAAAAATTTAAAATTACTAACCATGCATTAAAAGATGTTTATTCAAGAAAAATATTTCTTAATGAACTTGTGTTATTTATACTTTTTAATCACAGCTACAAAGAGTTAATTGTAATCTTCGAAAATGTAGATATATCCATTCTGTAAAAAAAAAAAAAAAAAAAAAAAAAAAAACAGGACTAGAAAATTTTTGAATTACAAACCATGCATTAAACGGTTTTTATTCAAGAAGAAAATTATTTTTTTTTTAACCTTTGGTAAATGAACGTTTTAATCGTGGCTAAAAAGTTAAACTTGATATTTGGAAATGCTGATTTAGCAATTTTGTGAAAAAAAGAGATCTGCAGAAGGATTAAAAAATTTCAAATTACACACCATGCTTTTAAGGTTTTTTTTTTTTATTGAAGATCTTTTTAGTTAACTTTCGGTATATGAACGTTATAATCATAGTTAAAAATGCTTAACACAATCTTCGAAAATGCAGATTCAGCTATTCTGAGAAAAAACCAAAAACAGACATGCAGCAGGACTAGAATAAAAAGAGAGCAGGACAGAATTTCCCTTCTAATTTCCCAACGAGCGTCCGGTGTTGCTCTCCATTTCTTACCACTCTTGCTTGTAACATTTCCCCATAGGTGGAATGATTATCCACCCTCGAATCTCCGAAAAAAAGGTTGAGGAATGCGCAGGGTTCAATGTTAAAACGTTACCTGGAGTTTACAGCTTTGATTTTCTATTCAGTTGGTAAACATTTATAATCCCCATTGGAGGCTTAATGGTACACTGAAGTCTTGGTTCGTATAACAGTGCTCTAGTTTCTGGTCTTCATGTAACTAGAATTCCTGTTATTCGTTTGTTGGAAGTAATATTGCTCCTATTACTTTTGAAAAATCTTGTTGTAAAATAAAATCATATATAATTATCAAATTTTCAATGAGAAATTCTATCTTTCGTTGCACTCCAATGATTTTGGATTTAACATCAATCAATACTCTGTATTTCAACACTTAATGTATTTCTTCATACACAATTCTCAATAATTTCATGTTAAACAGGCTGACATAAGTCTTTTTTATAGTTTATAAATGAAATATCTGTTTTATTTTGTTAATGTTTTTAAATTATTCTATTTTAATTGTTCATTATTTCGTATATCTTTTATTTATATCATTATTTTCTTTACTCACTATGCTATTTTTTCCTGTTGGAGCCCTTGGGATTATAGCATCTTGCTCTTCCAACTTAGGATGTAGCTTAGCTGATAACAACAACAACAACAATAATAATAATAATAATAATAATAATAATAATAATAATAATAATAATAATAATAATAATAATAATAATAATAATAATAATACTAATACGCTTTTTAATCTACTGGATATCTGTTCAGGATTTTTCCCATCGCTTGTTTTCTGAATGAAATCTAACCTGCGTCATGAACTACATATCTGAATTGGAAATTATTGCAACAGAGTTGATGTCCCCGAAAAGGTAAACAATATTTTCCTTTTCAAAAATGCGACTTGTCACGAAAATGAATTATGAAAATGAGAGTAAACACAGACGTTTGGTTGTCACATTCGTTTCGAATATTTTGATAATTATTTGCGAAAGAGTGATTGATAATCAAAGTTTAGTTTTGGGATTTTCTAATATTTTTTGTTTTTAGAGACTATCTACTTTTTTCCAATATTATATTTGATTTCATATATGGATGTTAATAAAAAAGAAATTATTACCAGGTTTGTGATTTTACAACTATTATTTTCTCTCTCTCTCTCTCTCTCTCTCTCTCTCTCTCTCTCTCTCTCTCTCTCTCTCATACTATATATATATATATATATATATATATATACATATATATATATATATATATATGTATATATATATATATATATATATAAATGTTTATATATATATATATATATAAATGTTTATATATATATATATATATATATATATATGTGTGTGTGTGTATACATGTACATATATATGTTCATATAAATATATATATATATACTTATATATACATATATATACATATATATATATATATATATATATATATATGTATATATATATATACATATATATATATATATATATATATATATATATGTATATAAATATACATATATATATATATATATATATATACATATATATATATATATATATATATATATATACAGTATATCTGAAAAATCTCATCTTAGTATAGTCAATCTGAGTGAAAATAAAACTAATTGGAATATCAAACTCGCAACATCACAGGAAATTAGATTCAGGTATCAGTTCGTTTTTTTCAAATAAAAGACACATTTTGATCATCTTGCGTCTGATGCATCATGATTGCATTTTTTCCAGTGACGCCTTGTTCTCTCTCTCTCTCTCTCTCTCTCTCTCTCTCTCTCTCTCTCTCTCTCTCTGTCTATCCTAGGAGATAAAATGACCAAAAATATTCGGTAGAAAATGTGAGCTCAAAAGAATGAGTCATATTTGCAGAACAAAAAAATAATTACTTCCGGCACGGGATAACTGGAAAGAAAATTCCGAACTCATAAATTGCATTTGGAAAAGATTATGCTTGATGTATTATGACGTTAATAACGAATATATGCCGGAAGAGTCAGAAACCATCAAAACATAAATCTTACATTTCTGTATTTTTGTCCAGTTTGTATTTCTTTTTTAAACTTTTATTTTCAACCTTTATATTCAACTCTGGTGGAGTGCATACCTTCGTTAGCGCCACATTACAAGATAGGCAACTGGAATTATGCACATTTTGTCACTAGTTTCATGCAAATCCGATAAAAAAATTGGGGGAGAATGGTCAATTTTATCAAACCAATTTCTATAACAAGAGTAGATCGCACACCGACGCTGCGGCAACTCATTTCTTGACCTTTTGCTCGACCTTGACCTTGACCTTTGACCTTAAGATGTATTAATTGACGTAGATCTTCTAAAACTCAACTATGAACCGAGTTTAAAGTCTTTGTATACTAAAGAAACTTGCAGGGATTAACTATTATGTAAAAAGCTGGAAATAATTATATTTTGGAAGGTCAAGGTCAAAGGTCAAGCAAAATATCTAATTCACGTAATCAGCCATAAATTTGGACATCGTTGTCCCTGAGATTTCAAAATTGGTTCATATTTGAGTATATGAAACCCCACGCCAATTAATACATGTTAAGGTCAAAGATCAAGGTCAAGATCATGTAGAAGGTCGAGAAATAAGCTGCTGTGGTGGAGGTCTAGGCTCTACTGAGCACCCCTCTAGTTTCTATCAGCCTTACCAATCAGTGTCTTCAAATGCATAAGCTGGCATGCCAAGGTGTCATCAAGACGAGGGGAGAATTATTGATGAAAATTATTAAATGATGAAGGTGAAAATTAGTATTGCAAATTGTGAGATTACTTGGGTTGAAAGGGTTAATCTTACTAATAATTATGATTGGTAGACGATTCTAATTCTTGTTAGTTGATGAATAAATTTCAAAGAATATCTAACACAATTTTAAGCAACATCACATAAGCTATTTTGATTAACATCATCGTTAGTTGGTCACTTATCCCTGAGTTTCTTCTTTATATGATACATTAAGATCATTATTATTGAAGTAATTGAAATCATCATCATCATCATCATCATCATCATGAACATCATCATTATTATTATTATTATTATTATTATTATTATTATTATTGTTGTTGTTGTTGTTGTTGTTGTTGTTGCTGCTGATGATGTTATTATTATTATTGTTATTATTATTATTATTATTATTATTATTATTATTATTATTGTTGTTGCTGTTATTATTATTATTATTATTATTATTATTATTATTATTATTATTATTATTTTTGTTGCTGTTATTATTATTATTATTATTATTATTATTATTATTATTATTATTATTATTATTATTGTTGCTGTTATTATTATTATTATTATTATTATTATTACTATTATTATTATTATTATTATTATTATCATTATTATTATTATTATCATTATTATTATTATTTTTGTTGCTGTTATTATTATTATTATTATTATTATTATTATTATTATTATTATTATTATTATTATCATTATCATTATTATTATTATTATTATTATTATTATCAATTGCTCAGTTACAACCCTAGTTGGAAAAGCAGGAGGCTATAAGCCCAGGGGCTCCAACAGGGAAAATAGCCCAGTAAGGAAAGGAAACAAGGAAAAATTAAATATTTTAAGAACAATAATAACATTAAATAAATATTTCCTATATAAACTATAAAAATTTAAACAAAACGAGAGGAAGAGAAATTTTATAGAATAGTGTGCCCAAGTGTACCCTCAAACAAGAGAACTCTAACCCAAGACAGTGGAACCATGGTACAGAGGCTATGATACTAACCAAGAAAAGGGAACAATGGTTTGATTTTGGAGTGTCCTTCTCCTAGAAGAGATGCTTACCATAGCTAAAGAGTCTCTTTTACCCTTACCAAGAGGAAAGTTGCCTCTGAACAATTACAGCGCAGTAGTTAACTCCTTGGGAGAAGAAGAATTGTTATTTAATCTCGGTGTTACCAGGTGCGTGACGAGAAGAATCTGAAAAGAATAGGCCACACTATTCGGTGTATGTGTAGGCAAAGGGAAAGTGAACCGTAACCAGAGAGAAGGATCCAATGTAGTACTGTCTGGCCAGTAAAAGGACCCCATAACTCACTAGCGGTAGTATATCAAAGGGTGGCCTTTGAAGATTTAAAGGCCGCTCAACGAATGGCAAAGTTAAGGAACGGTGACATTGCCCTAGCAAGCAGGACAATACCAAACCAGCGGGTTGTAGTTAGGAAAGGGGGAGGGGGTGCGAAGGGTCGAACTTGTGTGCGTGCATGGTTAGATACTTGGCAATGGATAAAGAAGTTCTCATTCACAGTAAATAATGATCAATGTAATTTCATTAAACAGCATTAGATTTCCATAAGGAACCCTAACCTCTGTTGCCATGAAGGTTTATCTATCTGATTTACAGTATTTATGGGATGAGGTTGCAAGACCCTCACTTTAGATTTTACTTGATAATCACAATTACAGTTACTGACCAGACCTGAAAGACCAATTGCTTAATGTTCATGTTAAAGCCAATGTTTTTTTTCGATCATTTTCCTTTAATAGGGAATATGCACATGAAAGATTTATGGAAATTTCTATTTCGTAAAACAATAATTCTTATTATTTTTTTTTTATATTCAATCACTTTCCTTTAACAGGAAATAGGAAAATAAAGGATTTATGGAAATTCATATTTCATTTAACAATAATTATTTTCAATGAATTATAAAAGCAAATGACCTATTGCAGATTTATCCAAAATAATGAATCAAATTACAAATAAATATGAAAGCTTTTAAAATCACAAATGAATGAAAGAGCATTTATCTCTCTCTCTCTCTCTCTCTCTCTCTCTCTCTCTCTCTCTCTCTCTCTCTCCTTCTATTCAAACCTCAATTACCATTTAAACCCTATTCACGAAATGTTGCAAAGCGATTGATGGCTAATTAAAAAGATCTCATGGGATTTCTTGATTCTCCTTCGCGAAATTAAGATAATGAAAATTCAAATTTGCCAATTGAGTTTGATGAGCAATTTTATAATCTGTGACTTTCAGCTTTAGTGCTTAAGAATCTAATTTTTCAGAAAAGCTGAACCCATAAATTTGCTTGTAATCTGTATGCTCATTTTTCTTTTTCTTTTTTATCTGATCATTTCTGTATTTCAATATTTATTTCTTTGCGTTTTGGTTTCCCTTTTGTTTTATTAATATAGATACATTTTATGTTATATCTGTTCAATTAAAAAAAACTTTACTATTTTATAAGGTTGTTTGAACTTCTTTGTATTTTTTCCTTGCTTCCATAGATAAATTGTCAGTAAAACCTATCTCATTAATGAAAAAACATTCATGATTCTATAAGGTTAAAGTATATAATTGCATTATAAGTGCTTCCCATTGATAAAAAGATTTTGTCATTTTATAAGGTTACATAAGTGCATTATGGGTAAAGTAAACTGAAGATATATTCATAAATATGATAAAATAATTTCCAGGTAAGAAATTATAACAAATACTATGCCAGTAAGCGACTTCACAATTATTCAAACTAACTATTAATGTTTCATTCACCCAAAACAGACTCCCTTAATATTGAACTCTACAATTATCTGTTTTATGACTAAACACAAAATGTAATTTAATTCTAGAATAAAGTAAAAATGAAAACCTCTATATAAATTAACACTTTTCCGCCAAAGGAAATATTTTAGCATCAAATGACTTTAACTCCTCAAACAAATACAAATATAGATCTTATTCACTCCTGGAATAAAG
>NC_090744.1:8783131-8793131 GCF_036898095.1 Palaemon carinicauda | reverse complement strand
GACTTTTGACCTTCACCTCCCAAAATATAATCATCTCTAACTTTTTACATGTCAGTTAATCCCTGCAAGTTTCATTACTCAACGATTAAAATTGTGGCCAGGAAATTGTCCAGAAAGAAACTCACACACACACACAAACACACAAACAGGGGGTAAAACATAACCTCCTAACTTCGTTGGCGGAGGTGATAAGCAATACAGACCGAGAGTATGATTTTAAAACTTATAACAAGAAGATGAAATAATAGAATTATGAATGATGTTAATATTAGCTGTGTACAGATATTTAGATATAAATATTCAATTCCTTATCATATTTAATTGACTTATCAATCTAACTCGTTCATGTCATGAAGTTGGTATTGATTTCAAAAGGGCAGAAAATATTAATTTCTTAACTTTAATACTAACCTGAACCTGACTAGTATTACGATCAACTAAGGCCCGTAATTACTATTTTTAGTCTACATATAAACATAATTATTGGCCAAAATACATTAGATTATCTTATTATCTAATGAAATATTTATATATTGCGAATATATCTGACTTTATCTGGGTTATCTTCAAATCTAAATATATTGAAATAGGTTTTAATTTTATTATTTGTAAGTATATAGTGAGTACATTCAACTACCACTTTACCCAAAAACAGACTACAATATTAATTCTTACACCATCCTTACATTTATTAGTTTATCGTGATACTTAAGGAAATATCTCTTTATTTTTAATATATCTGACTTTATCTGGGTAGTCTTCAAAGTTAAATATGTTAAAATAGGTTTTAATTTTATCATTTGTAAGTGTGTAGTGAGTAAATTTAACTACAACTTTACACATAAACAGACTAAAATATTAATTCTTACACCATCCTTACAGCATGAACAATTGGTTTTGTCTAATGGAAATGGAACAAGAATGTATGTGCAATCAAGCAACTCTGAAGGCAAACTAACGCCGAACAATTAAGACCTAAAGTTGCTTCTGAACTTCATGAAACTGTAGGAAATGAAGTCCCAATTCGAACCTGAGCACTTTCTCGCGATGAATATTGAATCCAGGAATGAAAATGGAGTTATTCATAATTCAGTCTTTATTGGATGTCTAAGACTCTGTGAGACGCCATCAATTCCAAGTCTTTGAAAAGTAAGTCAGATTGGAACTATGAAAATGGAATTGATTAGGAATTTTCTTGACGGAGGTTATAAAATCGAGTCCGTTTATCTATTTATTTATTTGTCTGTGTCTATCTGTCAGTATGTCAGTTGACAGGATTACTTCAAAACTGCAAGACGGATTTTGATGAAATTTTCGCCACAGATAGATCTAAGGTTATGGAGACCCCATTAAATTTTGGAGATGATCCAGATCCGGATTGGCATTTGTCGCCATTTTAAAAGATAAAGCTAAAATGAATGGACGGATTTTGACAAATTTCCGTCACAGATAGATCTCAGACTATGGACGACTCCATTAATGTTTGACGACGGTCACAAATCTCTTTGGGTGTATTTACACTGTATAGATAAAGGTAGAAGAATTATATTTTTGTCTTGAAATACCAGACACATATAAGTAGTTTTGATACATATTTTGGCACATTCACAGAACGGATAAAATATCAAGATGGGAAGTCAACAGATGTTACTGAATATATATATATATATATATATATATATATATTTATTTATTTATATATATACATATATGTATATACAGTATATATCTATACATATATGCATATGTATATATATATATATATATATGCATATGTATATATATACATACATACATATATATATATATATATATATTCATATACACATATGTATATATATATATATATATATATATGTATTTTTGGGCTCAAGCCATGTCGTCCTGATGGAAGTTCCTATAGGGTAGCTTCCTAGGGTATATTACAACTACGGCGATATTCCCAGAGAATTTACCTTAAGGTACCAGAATTCTAACTCCTGGAGCGAGTATCCCTCGTGAAAGGGATATCGCGACATATCAGAGGACGTATTCTAGACACGCCACATGGCAATCTACATCCTGGACAGAGATTTCGTCTCGTAGTAGGTGATTGGCGAGATACGAATTCGGGAAAGAAAAAGGGGAGCCGCTCCCAAGGCTTCCCTATCCTCCGATTCGTATGCGTGCCTGGCGCCAATCCTGGCGCCATCTGTATTCCTTTTTGCGTAGCTTAAAAACTCGGTGTTTTTTCCTGTTTTTCTCGCAAATCTTGGATTTATTCTACTTTTCATGGCTTCTCCGTCTTCGTCGGCCTCTGATAAGTTGAGTATAGTGTCTTTTATGTATAAATGTAGGCTCTTGGTAAAATTTTGAGTGATTAATAGGATTAATCTTTGATACAAGAGCCGTAGCCTACCAGAGGCGTCTTGGACGCTGTCGCTCGCTAGGTATAAATTAGTTAGTCAGAGCGACATTCCTGGTTGTTTTGCTTTAATAAATTTTAGCTATTTAGCATTACATAGGATTTCCTTTCGTGCTTAGTATTATTTGGCGAAGTATTCGCCATTCTGGCCTACGCTAGGCCATGTAGCCTAGTCGTTTGGTCCTAGTACTTCATGCATGATTATGGTTTTTCCGAGTGTAATTAAAATTTTATTGAAGCTTTAGGCTATATTTTATACATTTTAGACTGTGTGGAATATTTCCAAGATAGTATACGAGTGAGTTTCGGTGAATTAGGTAATCGATTCTCTTGGTGCCTAGGCTAGTTGCTTATGGAGCCTTAGTATACTTTATCATACTCCCCGGTTGCTTTCTTTTCTTCGGAGAAGGTATGCAATCCCTTTCCCTCTGTTTAATCCTTGAGCTTATCCCTAAGTGGTTTTTTCCGAATTTATTTTTGATAAAACTATACTAGGGTGTTACTGTACCTTCCTGTTCCTGTAGTATGGTTCAAGAGGGACAGAACAACAGAGTTTTTTAGTCTGAGTCTGTGTTGTCTGGCTTGGGGCTGAGTCCCCCTCGCTGACCTAACACAGACAAAGGGAGCTTAGCTCCCTTAGGTCACTACCGAAGGTTTCTGTGGATATGATTCCTTCTTTTGTGATCTACCAGACTAGTCCTTGTTGCTGTTCTCGGGGGAGGATAAGTTCTTCCCTTGGGAGTAGCAACGCCTTCCTTGCTTTGGTGCTCTGGGAGCTGGCAAGTATTGCTGGCCTTCCCCCTTAGATCTCCCTTAGGCTAAGATAAGTTTCTTGGCTGCGGGTGATCTGTCACTAAAGCAAGGTTGGCAGGACCCTATTGTCCCTTCCCCCTCTTTCTTCGTAATGGCCGAGCCATTACTGTACTGTACGTCGTTCTACATCTGGACCTAGTATAGGTTAGGATGTGGAATTAACTCAGCCCCTTGCCGGCCGGCAGAGCTGCTGGCCGGCAAGGGTCTTATGTTTTCGAGTGCTGCCCGGACCTCTCTTGGTCCCTCATCCATGCCTGCCGGCAGAGCCAGACGGCATTGGTCAGGAAGCCTGAATTAGTTTCTCCCCTTCCTTATATGCACTCTTTCGGTTGCCGGGCTTGGAGGTTGTGTACACTCTTATCCCGGCATCCATTCTATTTTTCTTCTAGTGCTGTACCTGACCCGGCTGCCGGCCTATGAGGCCGGCAGCCGGGCAGGTGTAGTCCTCTGGTTCTTTTGCTGCCGGTTGGCATCGGTCTTGTACCTTTGCCGGCCGGCTTATGTCAGCCCTTGTCTGCCGGTCACCAAGAGTGTGGCCGGCAGCTGGGTACTACCTTGTGTAGTTGCTGGCCGGCAGCCATTGCCGGCCAACATTGGCTGTTACCGGCCGGCAGTTGCTGCCGACCGGCACAGGCATTTGAACCAGAGTTCTGCCGCCCTATAGCTGTTAAGTAGTATACTTTAAAGCTAGTTGTGGTGTGTGCCGGCCGGCAAAGGCAGGCCGGCACACATTCCCCTATACTGTACTAGTATTCTTCAGTATAACATATACAGTAAGAAGAAAACTATGGTAAGGGTTTTGGTACAGCACTGTGTCTTCTAACACTATTGTGTTTTCTTGCACATCCCTTTGCTGTTGCCCTACAGATAGGAAGCTGAGTTCTTTCCTGTCTATTATCCAGGATTTTAAAATCATTGCTTAGGTGTGAGCTCCACCTGTTTCCTCTGGAAACCTTGCATTGGCTACTCTAGAAGAGATAAACCATTTTGTTTTTATTATCTGGAAGGCTGCAACAATGGGTTGTGAGGGAAACACAAGTGTGTGTCTTTCCTTTCTGAATTGTTATGCTATACTATGCATATCCAGTGATACATAGTTCACTTGATACTCATAGAAATTTCTTCTCTTTACAGAAGGACACTCCGAAGTGGGGAAGTGCTTTCTGCAACGTCAGCAGCAAGAACCTCTGCGGACATGAGTTTTGTAGGAGACACGCAGCATACGCTGTCTCCAAGGATGATCTCCGGTATTGGGACCCTCAGGTATGTACTGTGCGCACTAACCTGATTATTGAGACCTTTAATTCCCCTAGGACAGAGGAATCAAGGGATATAGCTAGGAAGAAGCTTCGTACCTGGGTAAGGGGCTTCCAAAAGAACACTTCTGGCCCTTATCTTCCAAGTGAGAAGATGAGGGCGTATCTTTTCCCTAAGGCATCAGCTGATGCAGTGATTCCCCAGCCTCAAGAGGAGATCCCCTAAGTTCAGATCCAGGTGGATGCTGAAGTCGCGGTCGCGATGCAAGACATCCAGTTAGATGACAGGATGTCTGATGTGGACGGGTGTCAGGAGGAAGACCTCCTGGCAGAAGCCCAGGATGAAGTTCAATCCCCAGATGTTGTAGAGGTAGACGTCGTCGAGGTGTCGGCTACTCCGGCTCAGATTCCGGAGCCTATTCCCTCTACATCAGCCGGTCTCCCAGTAGAGCTGGGACAGGCCCTCTCTTCTATTGTTGGAATGATCCAACAAATGCAGAAGGAGAATCAGGAGAAGGCGGCTGCAATGGAACTGCGAATGCAGTGCCTTGCAGAATCACATGGGCCCCAGAAAAAGCTCAATGTGAAAGACCTTCCCTTGTGCTCCGATGCTAACCCATGGAGGTATGCTGAGCACATGCCGATGACGACTGGAAAGATCGTCATCTCGGATAAGCTGGGCTCAGTTCCCCTGGAGGAGGTGGAATTCTGGCCCAGCAAGGCATCATATCCGGACTGTTATGTCCGGCTGAGGAAGGAACCAGCTTCAAAGGAGGAGACAGAGCCGAAGGAGGTCATAGTGATGGACCATGCTAAGGCTCAAGCTCTACTTTCATCCTCGATGAAAGAGAGGGGCTTCTCTAACTCAAAGGTAGCCGCATTGAATAGGAAGCTCCCTTCCTTTGTGTCCTCGCCTACTAGAGCCTTCCCCTTTTTTACAGAAAGGGTTTCTGGCTGTACTAAAAGCAGTCGAGGCCGGCAAGTCTTGCCCCTCCCTAGAGGAGTGTAAACCCTTGTCGCTGGCCCTGCCTATGGACCACAAAGACTGGAAGGACGTCCATCTTACGTTCTCAGTTGGAAAGTTGGAGGCTGATATTGCCGGACGTCAGTTCGGCAAGGACCTCCCTAAGCTGTCTGACTTTCTTTTGCGAAGTGAGTTCGATACAAAAGAAAGACTGACTGCTTCAATGTCTCTTCAGACTACTCTCGAGACGATGGCAAGTGACCCCAAGGTCCAAGAAATGTTCATGGTAGTGGCCAAGTCTCATCTGGCCACAGTGACGAAGGACCTTTATGGCTTCGTCAAGGCAAGGAGAGCTTGTAGGGAGTTCGTGTTTACCTCGGCTACGGTGAAGCACGAGCCAAAGAAACTAATCTCCTCCAACATTTGGGGAAAAGACCTTTTCCCTACCGACTTGGTCAAAGAAGTTGTTGATAAGGCCGCCTTGGAGAATAGAAACCTTCTCCAGAAGTGGGGCCTGGCTATCAAAAGAAAGTCTTCCCCGGATGAGGGTCCTCAACCAAAGAGGAAGACTATGAGGACTAGGCTACCGTCTCGGCCAGCCAAGCCTCTTAGACAGCAACAGCAACTGCAATTGCCATTGCCCCCAGTGCCCCAGATCGTGGCACAAACCCCGACCACTTTTCAGTGGGTACCCCAGGCCGTGTCGACACAGTCCACGGCATTCACCCCAGCGTTCGAAGGGCAGTCAACTTCCTTTCGAGCAAAGCCTAGAGGAGCAGCCAGAGGCTCGTCTAGACGCCCCTCAAGGGGAAGGGGATTCAGGGGTGGTCGTGGTCAGGAAGGCAAGACCTCAGGACGGCAGTCCAAGTGAGGTGATACCGGTAGGAGGGAGACTTCTGAAATTTCGGGATCGGTGGACCTTCGATCCCTGGGCCCACAGCCTACTCAAGAATGGACTGGGCGGGAGCTGGTACAGCACTCCACCCCCGTGCCTTCGGTTTTTCCAACACTCCACCCCCGTTATGGAGGAGTACGTTCAAGAACTGTCGGAGAAAGAAGGTGATCTGAAGGGTGATGCCCATCAATTTCTAAGGGAGGCTGTTTTGTGTTCCCAAGAAAGACTCGGAAAAGCTCAGAGTCATTCTGGACTTGTCGCCACTCAACAAGTTCATAGTGAATTGCAAATTCAAAATGCTAACACTGCAACAAATAAGGACCTTACTGCCCAAGAGGGCATATTCCGTCTCTATAGACTTGTCAGACGCCTATTGGCACATTCCAATTAGCCATCGACTCTCCCCCTACCTAGGGTTCAGGCTACAACGAAGACTATACGCCTTCGGAGCCATGCCATTCGGGCTAAACATAGCCCCAAGGATTTTTACGAAGCTTGCGAGCGTAGCTCTCAAACAATTACGCCTAAAGGGAATTCAGGTAGTAGCCTACCTGGACGACTGGTTGGTGTGGGCAGCATCCGAGACAGAATGCTTGCAAGCTTCCAGTCAAGTGATCTAGTTCTTAGAGTACCTAGGCTTCAAGATCAACAGAAAAAGTCTCGACTTTCTCCATCTCAAAAGTTCCAGTGGCTGGGAATCCACTGGGACCTTTTGTCACACCGTTTCTCCACCCCGGCGAAGAAAAGGAAGGAGATAGCGGGTCTTTCAAGAGACTTCTAGATTCCGAAAGGATATCAAGACGCGAGCAGGAGAGGGTACTGCGCTCTCTCCAGTTTGCTTCGGTGACAGACCCAGTGCTAAGAGCACAGCTAAAGAATGCAATCGGAGTTTGGAGAAGTTATGCATCAAACGCGCGAAGAGATCTGAGAAGACCAGCCGCTTCGGCTAAGTACTCTTCTCAGGCCTTGGTCCCAAGCCAGACATCTAAAGAAGTCGGTTCTTCTTCAGCCACCTCCCCCGTCGGTGACGATTCACTCAGACGCCTCGAAGGAGGGATGGGGAGGTCACTCTCATCGGAAAAAAGTCCAGGGGACTTGGTCCAAGCTATTCAAGACCTTTCACATAAAACTTTCTAGAAGCTAGGGCAGTGCTCCTTACCTTAAAGAAAGTCTCCCCGCGTCACTCGATCCACATAAGGTTGGTGATAGACAGCGAGGTAGTTGTGAGATACTTGAATCGACAAGGATCGAGGTCACCACCTCTCAACCAGGTGATGTTGGCCATCTTCCGATTGGCGGAAAAGAAGAAGTGGTACCTGTCGGCAGTTCACCTTCAAGGAGTCCGCAATGTGACAGCGGACGCTCTATCCAGGTTCACACCGATAGAGTCGGAATGGTCCTTAGACGCAGGATCATTCTCCTTCATTCTGAATCAGTCCCAGAACTGCAGATAGACCTCTTTGCGACGAAAGACAACAAGAAGTTGCCCCTGTACGTGCCCCGTACGAGGACCCCTTAGCGGAAGCAGTGGACGCGAAGTCCCTCGACTGGAACAGATGGTCCAAGATTTATCTGTTCCCTCCTCACAACCTTCTGTTGAGGGTCCTCAACAAACTGAGATCCTTCAAGGGGTAGCGGCAATAGTGGCCCACAAGTGGCCGAACAGCGTGTGGTTCATCCTGGCATTGGAACTGTAGCTGAAGTTTGTACCACTACCAGATCCAGTTCTGACCCAGCGAGTCCAGAAGTCAACTGTCTGCGCTTTATTACAGAAAACCCGGCCCCTGCAGCTCATGATTTTCTCTCCCTAGCGGTGAGAAAGTGTTTCGGGATTTCGAAAGCCAGTATAGACTTCCTTGAGGAATATAAGTGCAAATCTACTAGAAGGCAATATGAGTCATCTTGGAGAAAATGGGTGGCCTTTTGTCAAGGCGAAGAATCCGCAGGAGATCTTGACAGACTTCTGCTTATCTTTCTTCTCCACCTCCATGGTCAAGGATTGGCAGCGAACACGATTTCAGCGTGTAAGTCTGCTTTGACAAGACCCATTCTATATGCCTTCCAGGTCGACCTAGGTAACGAGATCTTTAATAAAGTCCCGAAAGCCTGTGCTAGGCTCAGACCTTCAGCACCTCCAAAGCCCATTTCATGGTCTTTAGACAAGTTCTTCATTTCGCTTCTCTGTTGAGCAATGAAGAGTGTCCGTTAAAGGATTTGACACAAAAAGTTATTTTCCTATTTTGCACTCGCGTCCGGGGCCAGGGTTAGTGAGATTGTAGCCTCTCGAGAGAGGCAGGTCGTGTTCAGTTCCTGGATGGGGGAGAACTGAACCTGTTTCCGGATCCTACGTTTCTCGCCAAGAATGAGTTACCCACCAACAGGTGGGGTTCCTGGAGAATCTGCCCTCTGAAAGAAGATGCATCTCTATGTCCAGTAGAATGCCTAAAGGTCTATCTTCATAGAACTTCAGACTTCAAGGGTGGTCAACTATTCAGGGGAGAAACATCAGGCTCAAATTTATCTCTGAATCAACTCAGAGCGAAAATCACATATTTTATTCGCAGAGCGGATCCTGACAATACACCCGCAGGTCACGATCCGAGGAAAGTTGCCTCATCCTTAAATTTCTTTAATTGTATGGATTTTGAACATCTCCGTTCATACACTGGCTGGAAGTCTTCCAGAGTGTTCTTTCGCCACTATGCGAAGCAAGTAGAGGAACTAAAAGAGATCTGTGGTAGCAGTGGGTCGCGGTGTTAACCCTACTGTTTAACTCTGCGAGGAACAGTGGTCTTAATTGGGACGATTAATTCCAGGGTGAGTGTGTAGTTACATACTGTACTACAAACTAAGTGAGGGCACTGTGTTGCCCATGCAGACTGTTCCATTTCCGAAGGTGAACCTAGCATAAGTGCAGACATGTGTGCCGAGCGTTTCTAACGCTAATGTCATTGATTTGTAATACAGGCTTTTATGACTTTGATACCTCGGTATCTTAAATGTGGCATCTAATGTTTTTTCTTTCAGACAAACAAGCTCTGTTTACTATCATACTTATGCTTAAAGTTTTGGGTTATCCTCTTCTTATGTATATATATATATATATATATATATATATATATATATATATATATATATATATATATATATATATATATATATAATTGTGGTTAACCTGTCTATTTATTGCCTGTCAATAATCTGGTTCTTGAGAACCTTGCGTCTCCTTCACCTGTGTCAATTTATTGGTATAATTGAGCATTCATTCTATGTACCTTATCTGGGATAATTCTAATAGAATTGTTCCTTTATGCAAGCTATGTTGCATTGGTTTTTCTCCTATGCGGATATAAAACCTTTGTCCAATACAAGTATTGTGCGGAGAACTGGTCGATATTTCATATTGACGCAGTGGTTCTTTACAAACTATGCTTTACTTAATATAGGGCGAGACCACTATATTAGCTTGCCTGGTATTCATACATAGGTATATGTACTCTTCGAGACTTTTCCAGAGTCTAGTAGGACTCTTCCCTGTAGGGGGCAGGAAGCTCTAACATAGTTTATAGTTAGTTGAAAAGATGTATAACGGTAACATCTTAGGTCTCTAGGTCTAGTCGACCGGGAAAAAATTACCTCCGGGGAGTACGGCACGTTCTGAGAATCCA
>NC_090744.1:8690631-8778131 GCF_036898095.1 Palaemon carinicauda | reverse complement strand
CTACTCTCTCCTTAATTACCTCACCTTAACTACCTTCACTACTCTCTCCTTAATTACCTCACCATAACTACCTTCACTACTCTCTCCTAAATTACCTCACCTTAACTACCTTCACTACTCTCTCCTTAATTACCTCACCTTAACTACCTTCACTACTCTCTCCTTAATTACCTCACCTTACCTACCTTCACTACTCTCTCCTTAATTACCTCACCTTAACTACCTTCACTACTCTCTCCTTAATTACCTCACCTTAACTAACTATCTCCTTAATTACCTCACCTTAACTACCTTCACTACTCTCTCCTGAATTACCTCACCTTAACTACCTTCACTACTCTCTCCTTAATTACCTCACCTTAACTACCTTCACTACTCTCTCCTTAATTACCTCACCTTGACTACCTTCACTACTCTCTCCTTAATTACCTCACCTTAACTACCTTCACTACTCTCTCCTTAATTACCTCACCTTAACTATCTTCACTACTCTCTCCTTAATTACCTCATCTTAACTAACTATCTCTTTAATTACCTCACCTTACCTACCTTCACTACTCTCTCTTTAATTACCTCACCTTAACTACCCTCACTACTCTCCTTGATTACCTCACCTTAACTACCTTCACTACTCTCTCCTTAATTACCTCACCTTAACTATCATCACTACTCTCTCCTTAATTACCTCACCTTAACTACCTTCACTACGCTCTCCTGAATTACCCCACCTTAACTACCTTCACTACTCTCTCCATAATTACCTCACCTTAACTACCTTCACTACTCTCTCCTTAATTACCTCACCTTAACTACATTCACTACTCTCATCTGAATTACCTCACCTTAACTACCTTCACTACTCTCTCCTTAATTACCTCACCTTAACTAACTATCTCCTTAATTACCTCACCCTAACTACCTTCACTACTCTCTCCTTAATTACCTCACCTTAACTACCTTCACTACTCTCTCCTTAATTACCTCACCTTACCTACCTTCACTACTCTCTCCTTAATTACCTCACCTTAACTACCTTCACTACTCTCTTATTAATTACCTCACCTTAACTAACTATCTCCTTAATTACCTCACCTTAACTACCTTCACTACTCTCTCCTGAATTACCTCACCTTAACTACCTTCACTACTCTCTCCTTAATTACCTCACCTTAACTACCTTCACTACTCTCTCCTTAATTACCTCACCTTAACTAACTATCTCCTTAATTACCTCACCTTAACTACCTTCACTACTCTCTCCTTAATTACCTCAACTTAACTACCTTCACCACTCTCTCCTGAATTACCCCACCTTAACTACCTTCACTACTCTCTCCTTAATTACCTCACCTTAACTACCTTCACTACTATCTCCTTAATTACCTCACCTTAACTACCTTCACTACTCTCTCCTGAATTACCCTCACCTTAACTACCTTCACTACTCTCTCCTGAATTACCCCACCTTAACTACCTTCATTACTCTCTCCTTAATTATCTCACCTTAACTACCTTCACTACTCTCTCCTGAATTACCCCACCTTAACTACCTTCACTACTCTCTCCTGAATTACCCCACCTTAACTACCTTCACTACTCTCTCCTTAATTACCTCACCTTAACTACCTTCACTACTCTCTCCTTAATTACCTCACCTTAACTACCTTCACTACTCTCTCCTGAATTACCCCACCTTAACTACATTCACTACTCTCTCCTTAATTACCTCACCTTAACTACCTTCACTACTATCTCCTTAATTACCTCACCTTAACTACCTTCACTACTCTCTCCTTAATTACCCTCACTTTAACTACCTTCACTACTCTCTCCTTAATTACCTCACCTTAACTACATTCACTACTCTGTCCTGAATTACCTCACCTTAACTACCTTCACTACTCTCTCCTTAATTACCTCACCTTAACTAACTATCTCCTTAATTACCTCACCTTAACTACCTTCACTACTCTGTCCTGAATTACCTCACCTTTATTAACTTCACTACTCTCTCCTTAATTACCTCATCTTCAATACCTTCACTACTCTCTCCTTAATTACCTCACCCTAACTACCTTCACTACTCTCTCCTTAATTACCTCACCTTAACTACCTTCACTACTCTCTCCTTAATTACCTCACCTTACTACCTTCACTACTCTCTCCTTAATTACCTCACCTTAACTACCTTCACTACTCTCTCCTTAATTACCTCACCTTAACTAACTATCTCCTTAATTACCTCACCTTACTACCTTCACTACTCTCTCCTTAATTACCTCACCTTAACTACCTTCACTACTCTCTCCTTAATTACCTCACCTTAACTACCTTCACTACTCTCTCCTTAATTACCTCACCTTAACTACCATCACTACTCTCTCCTTAATTACCTCACCTTAACTACCTTCACTACTCTCTCCTTAATTACCTCACCTTAACTACCTTCACTACTCTCTCCTTAACTACCTCACTTTAACTAACTATCTCCTTAATTACCTCACCTTAACTACCTTCACTACCTCTCTCCTTAATTACCTCACCTTAACTACCTTCACTACTCTCTCCTTAATTACCTCACCTTAACTATCTTCACTACTCTCTCCTTAATTACCTCACCTTAACTACCTCCACTACTCTCTCCTGAATTACCTCACCTTAACTACCTTCACTACTCTCTCCTTAATTACCTCACCTTAACTACCTTCACTACTCTCTCCTTAATTACCTCACCCTAACTACCTTCACTACTCTCTCCTAATTACCTCACCTTAACTACCTTCACTACTCTCTCCTTAATTACCTCACCTTAACTAACTATCTCCTTAATTACCTCACCTTAACTACCTTCACTACTCTCTCCTGAATTACCTCACCTTACTACCTTCACTACTCTCTCCTTAATTACCTCACCTTAATACCTTCACTACTCTCTCCTTAATTACCTCACCTAACTACCTTCACTATTCTCTCCTTAATTACCTCACCTTACTACCTTACTACTATCTCCTTAATTACCTCACCTTACTACCTTCACTACTCTCTCCTTAATTACCTCACCTTAACTACCTTCACTACTCTCTCCTTAATTACCTCACCTTAACTAACTATCTCCTTAATTACCTCACCTTAACTACCTTCACTACTCTCTCCTGAATTACCTCACCTTAACTACCTTCACTACTCTCTCCTTAATTACCTCACCTTAACTACCTTCACTACTCTCTCCTTAATTACCTCACCTTAACTACCTTAACTCTCCTTAATTACCTCACCTTAACTACCTTCACTACTCTCTCCTGAATTACCCCACCTTAACTACCTTCACTACTCTCTCCTTAATTACCTCACCTTAACTACCTTCACTACTCTCTCCTTAATTACCTCACCTTAACTACCTTCACTACTCTCTCCTGAATTACCCACCTTAACTACCTTCACTACTCTCTCCTGAATTACCCACCTTAACTACCTTCACTACTATCTCCTTAATTACCTCACCTTAACTACCTTCACTACTCTCTCCTGAATTACCCTACCTTAACTACCTTCACTACTCTCTCCTAATTACCCCACCTTAACTACCTTCACTACTCTCTCCTTAATTACCTCACCTTAACTACATTCACTACTCTCTCCTTAATTACCTCACCTTAACTACCTTCACTACTCTCTCCTTAATTACCTCACCTTAACTACCTTCACTACTCTCTCCTTAATTACCTCACCTTAACTACCTTCACTACTCTCTCCTTAATTACCTCACCTTAACTACCTTCACTACTCTCTCCTGAATTACCCCACCTTAACTACCTTCACTACTCTCTCCTTAATTACCTCACCTTAACTACCTTCACTACTCTCTCCTTAATTACCTCACCTTAACTACCTTCACTACTCTCTCCTTAATTACCTCACCTTAACTACCTTCACTACTCTCTCCTAATTACCTCACCTTACTACCTTCACTACTCTCTCCTTAATTACCTCACCTTAACTACCTTCACTACTCTCTCCTTAATTACCTCACCTTAACTACCTTCACTACTCTCTCCTTAATTACCTCACCTTACCTACCTTCACTACTCTCTCCTTAATTACCTCACCTTAACTACCTTCACTACTCTCTCCTTAATTACCTCACCTTAACTAACTATCTCCTTAATTACCTCCCTTAACTACCTTCACTACTCTCTCCTGAATTACCTCACCTTAACTACCTTCACTACTCTCTCCTTAATTACCTCACCTTAACTACCTTCACTACTCTCTCCTTAATTACCTCACCTTAACTAACTAACTCTCCTTAATTACCTCACCTTAATTACCTTCACTACTCTCTCCTTAATTACCTCACCTTAACTACCTTCACTACTCTCTCCTTAATTACCTCACCTTAACTACCTTCACTACTCTCTCATAATTACCTCACCTTAACTACCTTCACTACTCTGTCCTTAATTACCCCACCTTAACTACCTTCACTACTCTCTCCTTAATTACCTCACCTTAACTACCTTCACTACTATCTCCTTAATTACCTCACCTTAACTACCTTCACTACTCTCTCCTAATTACCCTCACCTTAACTACCTTCACTACTCTCTCCTGAATTACCCCACCTTAACTACCTTCACTACTCTCTCCTTAATTACCTCACCTTAACTACCTTCACTACTCTCTCCTTAATTACCTCACCTTAACTACCTTCACTACTCTCTCCTTAATTACCTCACCTTAACTACCTTCACTACTCTCTCCTAATTACCTCACCTTAACTAACTATCTCCTTAATTACCTCACCTTAACTACCTTCACTACTCTCTCCTAATTACCTCACCTTAACTACCTTCACTACTCTCTCCTTAATTACCTCACCTTAACTACCTTCACTACTCTCTCCTTAATTACCTCACCTTAACTACCTTCACTACTCTCTCCTTAATTACCTCACCTTAACTACCTTCACTACTCTCTCCTTAATTACCTCACCTTACTACCTTCACTACTCTCTCCTTAATTACCTCACCTTAATACCTTCACTACTCTCTCCTTAATTACCTCACCTTAACTACCTTCACTACTCTCTCCTTAATTACCTCACCTTAACTACCTTCACTACTCTCTCCTTAATTACCTCACCTTACTACCTTCACTACTCTCTCCTTAATTACCTCACCTTAACTACCTTCACTACTCTCTCCTTAATTACCTCACCTTAACTAACTATCTCCTTAATTACCTCACCTTAACTACCTTCACTACTCTCTCCTAATTACCACACCTTAACTACCTTCACTACTCTCCTTAATTACCTCACCTTAACTACCTTCACTACTCTCTCCTTAATTACCTCACCTTAACTAACTCTCTCCTTAATTACCTCACCTTAACTACCTTCACTACTCTCTCCTGAATTACCCCACCTTAACTACCTTCACTACTCTCTCCTTAATTACCTCACCTTAACTACCTTCACTACTCTCTCCTAATTACCTCACCTTAACTAACTATCTCCTTAATTACCTCACCTTAACTAACTATCTCCTTAATTACCTCACCTTAACTACCTTCACTACTCTCTCCTGAATTACCTCACCTTAACTACCTTCACTACTCTCTCCTTAATTACCTCACCTTAACTACCTTCACTACTCTCTCCTTAATTACCTCACCTTAACTACCTTCACTACCCTCTCTGAATTACCTCACCTTAACTACCTTCACTACTCTCTCCTTAATTACCTCACCTTAACTAACTATCTCCTTAATTACCTCACCTTAACTACCTTCACTACTCTGTCCAGAATTACCTCACCTTTACTACTTTCACTACTTCTCATGAATTACCTCACCTTAACTACCTTCACTACTCTCTCCTTAATTACCTCACCTTAACTACCTTCACTACTCTCTCCTTAATTACCTCACCTTAACTACCTTCACTACTCTCTCCTTAATTACCTCACCTTACCTACCTTCACTACTCTCTCCTTAATTACCTCACCTTAACTACCTTCACTACTCTCTCCTTAATTACCTCACCTTAACTACTATCTCCTCAATTACCTCACCTTAACTACCTTCACTACTCTCTCCTTAATTACCTCACCTTAACTACCTTCACTACTCTCCTTAATTACCTCACCTTAACTACCTTCACTACTCTCTCCTTAATTACCTCACCTTAACTAACTATCTCCTTAATTACCTCACTTTACTACCTTCACTACTCTCTCCTTAATTACCTCACCTTACCTACCTTCACTACTCTCTCCTAATTACCTTACCCTAACTACCTTCACTACTCTCTCCTTAATTACCTCACCTTGACTACCTTCACTACTCTCTCCTTAATTACCTCACCTTACCTACCTTCACTACTCTCTCCTTAATTACCTCACCTTGACTACCTTCAGTACTCTCTCCTTAATTACCTCACCTTAACTACCTTCACTACTCTCTCCTTAATTACCTCACCTTACTACCTTCACTACTCTCTCCTTAATTACCTCACCTTAACTACCTTCACTACTCTCTCCTTAATTACCTCACCTTAACTACCTTCACTACTCTCTCCTTAATTACCTCACCTTAACTACCTTCACTACTCTCTCCTTAATTACCTCACCTTAACTACCTTCACTACTCTCTCCTTAATTACCTCACCTTAACTAACTATCTCCTTAATTACCTCACCTTAACTACCTTCACTACTCTCTCCTTAATTACCTCACCTTAAACCTTCACTACTCTCTCCTTAATTACCTCACCTTAACTACCTTCACTACTCTCTCCTTAATTACCTCACCTTAACTACCTTCACTACTCTCTCCTTAATTACCTCACCTTAACTAACTACTCTCTCCTTAATTACCTCACCTTAACTACCTTCACTACTCTCTCCTGAATTACCTCACCTTAACTACCTTCACTACTCTCTCCTTAATTACCTCACCTTAACTACCTTCACTACTCTCTCCTTAATTACCTCACCTTAACTACTTCAACTCTCCTTAATTACCTCACCTTAACTACCTTCACTACTCTCTCCTGAATTACCCCACCTTAACTACCTTCACTACTCTCTCCTTAATTACCTCACCTTAACTACCTTCACTACTCTCTCCTTAATTACCTCACCTTAACTACCTTCACTACTCTCTCCTGAATTACCCACCTTAACTACCTTCACTACTCTCTCCTGAATTACCCCACCTTAACTACCTTCACTACTCTCTCCTTAATTACCTCACCTTAACTACCTTCACTACTCTCTCCTAATTACCCTACCTTAACTACCTTCACTACTCTCTCCTAATTACCCCACCTTAACTACCTTCACTACTCTCTCCTTAATTACCTCACCTTAACTACATTCACTACTCTCTCCTTAATTACCTCACCTTAACTACCTTCACTACTCTCTCCTTAATTACCTCACCTTAACTACCTTCACTACTCTCTCCTTAATTACCTCACCTTAACTACCTTCACTACTCTCTCCTTAATTACCTCACCTTAACTACCTTCACTACTCTCTCCTAATTACCTCACCTTAACTACCTTCACTACTCTCTCCTTAATTACCTCACCTTAACTACCTTCACTACTCTCTCCTTAATTACCTCACCTTAACTACCTTCACTACTCTCTCCTTAATTACCTCACCTTAACTACCTTCACTACTCTCTCCTAATTACCTCACCTTTACTACCTTCACTACTCTCTCCTTAATTACCTCACCTTAATACCTTCACTACTCTCTCCTTAATTACCTCACCTTAACTACCTTCACTACTCTCTCCTTAATTACTCACCTTAACTACCTTCACTACTCTCTCCTTAATTACCTCACCTTAACTACCTTCACTACTCTCTCCTTAATTACCTCACCTTAACTAACTATCTCCTTAATTACCTCACCTTAACTACCTTCACTACTCTCTCCTGAATTACCTCACCTTAACTACCTTCACTACTCTCTCCTTAATTACCGCACCTTAACTACCTTCACTACTCTCTCCTTAATTACCTCACCTTAACTAACTAACTCTCCTGAATTACCCCACCTTAATTACCTTCACTACTCTCTCCTTAATTACCTCACCTTAACTACCTTCACTACTCTCTCCTTAATTACCTCACCATAACTACCTTCACTACTCTCTCATGAATTTTCCCCATCTTAACTACCTTCACTACTCTGTCCTGAATTACCCCACCTTAACTACCTTCACTACTCTCTCCTTAATTACCTCACCTTAACTACCTTCACTACTATCTCCTTAATTACCTCACTTTAACTACCTTCACTACTCTCTCCTGAATTACCCTACTTAACTACCTTCACTACTCTCTCCTGAATTACCCCACCTTAACTACCTTCACTACTCTCTCCTTAATTACCTCACCTTAACTACATTCACTACTCTCTCCTTAATTACCCCACCTTAACTACCTTCACTACTCTCTCCTTAATTACCTCACCTTAACTACCTTCATTACTCTCTCCTTAATTACCTCACCTTAACTAACTATCTCCTTAATTACCTCACCTTAACTACCTTCACTACTCTCTCCTGAATTACCCCACCTTAACTACCTTCACTACTCTCTCCTTAATGACCTCACCTTAACTACCTTCACTACTCTCTCCTTAATTACCTCACCTTAACTACCTTCACTACTCTCTCCTTAATTACCTCACCTTAACTACCTTCACTACTCTCTCCTGAATTACCTCACCTTTAGTACCTTTACTACTCTCTCCTTAATTAACCTCACCTTAAATACCTTCACTACTCTCTCCTTAATTACCTCACCCTAACTACCTTCACTACTCTCTCCTTAATTACCTCACCTTAACTACCTTCACTACTCTCTCCTTAATTACCTCACCTTACCTACCTTCACTACTCTCTCCTTAATTACCTCACCTTAACTACCTTCACTACTCTCTCCTTAATTACCTCACCTTAACTAACTATCTCCTTAATTACCTCACCTTAACTACCTTCACTACTCTCTCCTGAATTACCACACCTTAACTACCTTCACTACTCTCCTTAATTACCTCACCTTAACTACCTTCACTACTCTCTCCTTAATTACCTCACCTTAACTAACTCTCTCCTTAATTACCTCACTTTAACTACCTTCACTACTCTCTCCTGAATTACCCCACCTTAACTACCTTCACTACTCTCTCCTTAATTACATCACCTTAACTACCTTCACTACTCTCTCCCTAATTACATCACCTTAACTAACTATCTCCTTAATTACCTCACCTTAACTAACTATCTCCTTAATTACCTCACCTTAACTACCTTCACTACTCTCTCCTGAATTACCCCACCTTAACTACCTTCACTACTCTCTCCTTAATTACCTCACCTTAACTACCTTCACTACTCTCTCCTTAATTACCTCACCTTAACTACCTTCACTACCCTCTCATGAATTACCTCACCTTAACTACCTTCACTACTCTCTCCTTAATTACCTCACCTTAACTAACTATCTCCTTAATTACCTCACCTTAACTACCTTCACTACTCTGTCCAGAATTACCTCACCTTTACTACTTTCACTACTTTCTCATGAATTACCTCACCTTAAATACCTTCACTACTCTCTCCTTAATTACCTCACCCTAACTACCTTCACTACTCTCTCCTTAATTACCTCACCTTAACTACCTTCACTACTCTCTCCTTAATTACCTTACCTTACCTACCTTCACTACTCTCTCCTTAATTACCTCACCTTAACTACCTTCACTACTCTCTCCTTAATTACCTCACCTTAACTAACTATCTCCTCAATTACCTCACCTTAACTACCTTCACTACTCTCTCCTGAATTACCTCACCTTAACTACCTTCACTACTCTCCTTAATTACCTCACCTTAACTACCTTCACTACTCTCTCCTTAATTACCTCACCTTAACTAACTATCTCCTTAATAACCTCAACTTTACTACCTTCACTACTCTCTCTTTAATTACCTCACCTTACTACCTTCACTACTCTCTCCTAATTACCTTACCCTAACTACCTTCACTACTCTCTCCTTAATTACCTCACCTTGACTACCTTCACTACTCTCTCCTTAATTACCTCACCTTTACTACCTTCACTACTCTCTCCTTAATTACCTCACCTTGACTACCTTCAGTACTCTCTCCTTAATTACCTCACCTTAACTACCTTCACTACTCTCTCCTTAATTACCTCACCTTACTACCTTCACTACTCTCTCCTTAATTACCTCACCTTAACTACCTTCACTACTCTCTCCTTAATTACCTCACCTTAACTACCTTCACTACTCTCTCCTTAATTACCTCACCTTACCTACCTTCACTACTCTCTCCTTAATTACCTCACCTTAACTACCTTCACTACTCTCTCCTTAATTACCTCACCTTAACTAACTATCTCCTTAATTACCTCACCTTAACTACCTTCACTACTCTCTCCTTAATTACCTCACCTTAAAAACCTTCACTACTCTCTCCTTAATTACCTCACCTTAACTACCTTCACTACTCTCTCCTTAATTACCTCACCTTAACTACCTTCACTACTCTCTCCTTAATTACCTCACCTTAACTACCTTCACTACTCTCTCCTTAATTACCTCACCTTAACAATCTTCACTACTCTCTCCTCTAATTACCTCACCTTAACTAACTATCTCTTTAATTACCTCACCTTACCTACCTTCACTACTCTCTCTTTGATTACCTCACCTTAACTACTTTCACTACTCTCCTTGATTACCTCACCTTAACTACCTTCACTACTCTCTCCTTAATTACCTCACCTTAACTATCTTCACTACTCTCTCCTTAATTACCTCACCTTCAACTACCTCCACTACTCTCTCCTGAATTACCCCACCTTAACTACCTTCACTACTCTCTCCTTAATTACCTCACCTTACCTACCTTCACTACTCTCTCCTTAATTACCTCACCTTAACTACCATCATTACTCTCTCCTTAATTACCTCACCTTAACTACCTTCACTACTTTCTCCTTAATTACCTCACCTTAACTATCTCCTTAATTACCTCACCTTACTACCTTCACTACTCTCTCTTTAATTACCTCACCTTACCTACCTTCACTACTCTCTCCTTAATTACCTCACCTTAACTACCTTCACTACTCTCTCCTTAATTACCTCACCTTACCTACCTTCACTACTCTCTCCTTAATTACCTCACCTTAACTACCATCACTACTCTCTCCTTAATTACCTCACCTTAACTACCTTCACTACTCTCTCCTTAATTACCTCACCTTAACTACCTTCACTACTCTCTCCTTAATTACCTCACCTTAACTACCTTCACTACTCTCTCCTTAATTACCTCACCTTACCTACCTTCACTACTCTCTCCTTAATTACCTCACCTTAACTACCTTCACTACTCTCTCCTTAATTGCCTCACTTTAACTAACTATCTCCATAATTACCTCACCTTAACTACCTTCACTATTCTCTCCTTAATTACCTCACCTTAACTACCTTCACTACTCTCTCCTTAATTACCTCACCTTAACTACCTTCACTACTCTCTCCTTAATTACCTCACTTTAACTAACTATCTCCTTAATTACCTCACCTTAACTACCTTCACTACCCTCTCCTTAATTACCTCACCTTAACTACCTTCACTACTCTCTCCTTAATTACCTAACCTTAACTATCTTCACTACTCTCTCCTTAATTACCTCACCTTAACTACCTCCACTACTCTCTCCTGAATTACCCCACCTTAACTACCTTCACTACTCTCTCCTTAATTACCTCACCTTAACTACCTTCACTACTCTCTCCTTAATTACCTTACCTTAACTACCTTCACTACTCTCTCCTGAATTACCTCACCTTAACTACCTTCACTACTCTCTCCTTAATTACCTCACCTTAACTAACTATCTCCTTAATTACCTCACCTTAACTACCTTCACTACTCTGTCCTGAATTACCTCACCTTTACTACCTTCACTACTCTCTCCTTAATTACCTCACATTAAATACCTTCACTACTCTCTCCTTAATTACCTCACTCTAACTACCTTCACTATTCTCTCCTTAATTACCTCACCTTAACTACCTTTACTATTCTCTCCTTAATTACCTCACCTTAACTACCTTTACTACTCTCTCCTTAATTACCTCACCTTACCCACCTTCACTACTCTCTCCTTAATTACCTCACCTTAACTACCTTCACTACTCTCTCCTTAATTACCTCACCTTAACTAACTATCTCCTTAATTACCTCACCTTAACTACCTTCACTACTCTCTCCTGAATTACCTCACCTTAACTACCTTCACTACTCTCTCCTTAATTACCTCACCTTAACTACCTTCACTACTCTCTCCTTAATTACCTCACCTTAACTAACTAACTCTCCTTAATTACCTCACTTTAACTACCTTCACTACTCTCTCCTGAATTACCCCACCTTAACTACCTTCACTACTCTCTCCTTAATTACCTCACCTTAACTACCTTCACTACTCTCTCCTTAATTACCTCACTTTAACTACCTTCACTACTCTCTCCTGAATTTTCCCCACCTTAACTACCTTCACTACTCTCTCCTGAATTACCCCACCTTAACTACCTTCACTACTCTCTCCTTAATTACCTCACCTTAACTACCTTCACTACTATCTCCTTAATTACCTCACCTTAACTACCTTCACTACTCTCTCCTGAATTACCCTACCTTAACTACCTTCATTACTCTCTCCTAAATTACCCCACCTTAACTACCTTCACTACTCTCTCCTTAATTACCTCACCTTAACTACATTCACTACTCTCTCCTTAATTACCCTACCTTAACTACCTTCACTACTCTCTCCTTAATTACCTCACCTTAACTACCTTCACTACTCTCTCCTTAATTACCTCACCTTAACTAACTATCTCCTTAATTACCTCACCTTAACTACCTTCACTACTCTCTCCTGAATTACCCCACCTTAACTACCTTCACTACTCTCTCCTTAATTACCTCACCTTAACTACCTTCACTACTCTCTCCTTAATTACCTCACCTTAACTACCTTCACTACTCTCTCCTTAATTACCTCACCTTAACTACCTTCACTACTCTCTCTTGAATTACCTCACCTTTACTACCTTTACTACTCTCTCCTTAATTACCTCACCTTAAATACCTTCACTACACTCTCCTTAATTACCTCACCCTAACTACCTTCACTACTCTCTCCTTAATTACCTCACCTTACCTACCTTCACTACTCTCTCCTTAATTACCTCACCTTAACTACCTTCACTACTCTCTCCTTAATTACCTCACCTTAACTAACTATCTCCTTAATTACCTCACCTTAACTACCTTCACTACTCTCTCCTGAATTACCTCACCTTAACTACCTTCACTACTCTCTCCTTAATTACCGCACCTTAACTACCTTCACTACTCTCTCCTTAATTACCTCACCTTAACTAACTAACTCTCCTGAATTACCCCACCTTAATTACCTTCACTACTCTCTCCTTAATTACCTCACCTTAACTACCTTCACTACTCTCTCCTTAATTACCTCACCATAACTACCTTCACTACTCTCTCATGAATTTTCCCCATCTTAACTACCTTCACTACTCTGTCCTGAATTACCCCACCTTAACTACCTTCACTACTCTCTCCTTAATTACCTCACCTTAACTACCTTCACTACTATCTCCTTAATTACCTCACTTTAACTACCTTCACTACTCTCTCCTGAATTACCCTACCTTAACTACCTTCACTACTCTCTCCTGAATTACCCCACCTTAACTACCTTCACTACTCTCTCCTTAATTACCTCACCTTAACTACCTTCACTACTCTCTCCTTAATTACCTCACCTTAACTACCTTCACTACTCTCTCCTTAATTACCTCACCTTAACTAACTATCTCCTTAATTACCTCACCTTAACTACCTTCACTACTCTCTCCTGAATTACCCCACCTTAACTACCTTCACTACTCTCTCCTTAATTACCTCACCTTAACTACCTTCACTACTCTCTCCTTAATTACCTCACCTTAACTACCTTCGCTACGCTCTCCTGAATTACCCCACCTTAACTACCTTCACTACTCTCTCCATAATTACCTCACCTTAACTACCTTCACTACTCTCTCCTTAATTACCTCACCTTAACTACATTCACTACTCTCATCTGAATTACCTCACCTTAACTACCTTCACTACTCTCTCCTTAATTACCTCACCTTAACTAACTATCTCCTTAATTACCTCACCCTAACTACCTTCACTACTCTCTCCTTAATTACCTCACCTTAACTACCTTCACTACTCTCTCCTTAATTACCTCACCTTACCTACCTTCACTACTCTCTCCTTAATTACCTCACCTTAACTACCTTCACTACTCTCTTATTAATTACCTCACCTTAACTAACTATCTCCTTAATTACCTCACCTTAACTACCTTCACTACTCTCTCATGAATTACCTCACCTTAACTACCTTCACTACTCTCTCCTTAATTACCTCACCTTAACTACCTTCACTACTCTCTCCTTAATTACCTCACCTTAACTAACTATCTCCTTAATTACCTCACCTTAACTACCTTCACTACTCTCTCCTTAATTACCTCAACTTAACTACCTTCACTACTCTCTCCTGAATTACCCCACCTTAACTACCTTCACTACTCTCTCCTTAATTACCTCACCTTAACTACCTTCACTACTATCTCCTTAATTACCTCACTTTAACTACCTTCATTACTCTCTCCTGAATTACCCCACCTTAACTACCTTCACTACTCTCTCCTGAATTACCCCACCTTAACTACCTTCATTACTCTCTCCTTAATTATCTCACCTTAACTACCTTCACTACTCTCTCCTGAATTACCCCACCTTAACTACCTTCACTACTCTCTCCTTAATTACCTCAACTTAACTACCTTCACTACTCTCTCCTTAATTACCTCACCTTAACTACCTTCACTACTCTCTCCTTAATTACCTCACCTTAACTACATTCACTACTCTGTCCTGAATTACCTCACCTTAACTACCTTCACTACTCTCTCCTTAATTACCTCACCTTAACTAACTATCTCCTTAATTACCTCACCTTAACTACCTTCACTACTCTGTCCTGAATTACCTCACCTTTACTAACTTCACTACTCTCTCCTTAATTACCTCATCTTCAATACCTTCACTACTCTCTCCTTAATTACCTCACCCTAACTACCTTCACTACTCTCTCCTTAATTACCTCACCTTAACTACCTTCACTACTCTCTCCTTAATTACCTCACCTTACATACCTTCACTACTCTCTCCTTAATTACCTCACCTTAACTACCTTCACTACTCTCTCCTTAATTACCTCACCTTAACTAACTATCTCCTTAATTACCTCACCTTAACTACCTTCAATACTCTCTCTTGAATTACCTCACCTTAACTACCTTCACTACTCTCCTTAATTACCTGACCTTAACTACCTTCACTACTCTCTCCTTAATTACCTCACCTTAACTAACTATCTCCTTAATTATCTCACCTTAACTACCTTCGCTACTCTCTTCTGAATTACCCCACCTTAACTACCTTCACTACTCTCTCCTTAATTACCTCACCTTAACTAACTATCTCCTTAATTACCTCACCTTAACTACCTTCACTACTCTGTCCTGAATTACCTCACCTTTACTACCTTCACTACTCTCTCCTTAATTACCTCACCTTCAATACCTTCACTACTCTCTCCTTGATTACCTCACCCTAACTACCTTCACTACTCTCTCCTTAATCACCTCACCTTAACTACCTTCACTACTCTCTCCTTAATTACCTCACCTTACCTACCTTCACTACTCTCTCCTTAATTACCTCACCTTCACTACCTTCACTACTCTCTCCTTAATTACCTCACCTTAACTAACTATCTCCTTAATTACCTCACCTTAACTACCTTCACTACTCTCTCCTGAATTACCTCACCTTAACTACCTTCACTACTCTCCTTAATTACCTCACCTTAACTACCTTCACTACTCTAGCCTTAATTACCTCACCTTAACTATCTCCTTAATTACCTTACCTTTACTACCTTCACTACTCTCTCTTTAATTACCTCACCTTACCTACCTTCACTACTCTCTCCTTAATTACGTCACCTTAACTACCTTCACTACTCTCTCCTTAATTACCTCACCTTACCTACCTTCACTACTCTCTCCTTAATTACCTCACCTTAACTACCATCACTACTCTCTCCTTAATTACCTCACCTTAACTACCTTCACTACTCTCTCCTTAATTACCTCACCTTAACTACCTTCACTACTCTCTCCTTAACTACCTCACTTTAACTAACTATCTCCTTAATTACCTCACCTTAACTACCTTCACTACCCTCTCCTTAATTACCTCACCTTAACTACCTTCACTACTCTCTCCTTAATTACCTCACCTTAACTATCTTCACTACTCTCTCCTTAATTACCTCACTTTAACTACCTCCACAACTCTCTCCTGAATTACCCCACCTTAACTACCTCCACTACTCTCTCCTTAATTACCTCACCTTAACTACCTTCACTACTCTCTCCTTAATTACCTCACCTTAACTACCTTCACTACTCTCTCCTGAATTACCTCACCTTAACTACCTTCACTACTCTCTCCTTAATTACCTCACCTTAAATAACTATATCCTTAATTACCTCACCTTAACTACCTTCACTACTCTGTCCTGAATTACCTCACCTTTACTACCTTCACTACTCTCTCCTTAATTACCTCACCTTAAATACCTTCACTACTCTCTCCTTAATTACCTCACCCTAACTACCTTCACTATTCTCTCCTTAATTACCTCACCCTAACTACCTTTACTACTCTCTCCTTAATTACCTCACCTTACCTACCTTCACTACTCTCTCCTTAATTACCTCACCTTAACTACCTTCACTACTCTCTCCTTAATTACCTCACCTTAACTAACTATCTCCTTAATTACCTCACCTTAACTACCTTCACTACTCTCTCCTGAATTACCTCACCTTAACTACCTTCACTACTCTCTCCTTAATTACCTCACCTTAACTACCTTCACTACTCTCTCCTTAATTACCTCACCTTAACTAACTAACTCTCCTTAATTACCTCACCTTAACTACCTTCACTACTCTCTACTGAATTACCCCACCTTAACTACCTTCACTACTCTCTCCTTAATTACCTCACCTTAACTACCTTCACTACTCTCTCCTTAATTACCTCACCTTAACTACCTTCACTACTCTCTCCTGAATTTTCCCCACCTTAACTACCTTCACGACTCTCTCCTGAATTACCCCACCTTAACTACCTTCACTACTCTCTCCTTAATTACCTCACCTTAACTACCTTCACTACTATCTCCTTAATTACCTCACCTTAACTACCTTCACTACTCTCTCCTGAATTACCCTACCTTAACTACCTTCATTACTCTCTCCTAAATTACCCCACCTTAACTACCTTCACTACTCTCTCCTTAATTACCTCACCTTAACTACATTCACTACTCTCTCCTTAATTACCCTACCTTAACTACCTTCACTACTCTCTCCTTAATTACCTCACCTTAACTACCTTCACTACTCTCTCCTTAATTACCTCACCTTAACTAACTATATCCTTAATTACCTCACCTTAACTACCTTCACTACTCTCTCCTGAATTACCCCACCTTAACCCTGGATAGGTACGGTCCTCGGACACCCCTTTAAGGGTATACTCGGACGCGAACGACCCCGACGCCAAAAAAAATTCTTGAAAAATCAGTTTTTGCAGTAACCTCCTTTTTTCTTTTGCCAAAAAAAACTTCAATGAATGCTTAAAACAACTGTAAAGATAAATACTACTCATCTGCAGAAAAACTATTTATTATAAATATTTTAAAAAATTAAGTAGAAAAAAAAAAGACCTGACATAAAAATTCATAAAAAAAAAGTTTATACATATATACACAAATCCTTTTAGGAATTGATTCTTGAATGTTTAGGACACATCTTGATGTATTTTGGATGAAGTCAGACCCATGGAGGTGAAGATCTGAAATGAGAAAAAAAGGGTAACTTTTTTTGGCCAAAAAAAATTGTCCAAATTTCATGAATTTTTTTGGGTACCCAAATGAAATAGGAAGCGGCTAATTTTTTTAGGGAATAAACATATGTTATCCTAAAATAGAAATATGTAAAAAAATCTTCATTATTTTGTAAATTACATTTATATCAGGGGCCATATCTAAAGGTAATTTTTTGAGTACTTGGAAATTTCGTAAAAAAATACATATATTTAATATATAATATGATATTTATGCAGGTAAAAATAGACCAAAATATCACAAATTCTATAGGGAACAAGAATATATATAGATAGGGCAACTTACGCTTCGGATATGTCCACAAAATGGCCGCCAACCACACTGACTCAGACTCCCTAATCTGCCACTTGAAATGTAGGAAGGGTATGTCAATTTCAAGGTGTTATTTACTAATCTAATTATCATTGGATATGCATAAAAATTGTATGGTGGGTTGCTGGATAATTGTCGATTATTTTACGACTATAAAATTAAAATTCTGACCCAAAAAATTTTTTTTGAAGGGAAATAAAATCGAAAAAAAAAAATGTAAAACAATATTTTAGCTAAAAAAATTTGATGATATTCAATCAAAAAAAAAGTAAACAAAATTTTCCGACAAATAAACATCTAGAGGAATCATTACTCTGTGATAGTTCCTTAGTACGTAGTAATTTTGAAAGAATTGGGAAAAAACGAAAAAATGGCAATCACCGGAAAATCGAACACATACCTATATATACGCCATATCTGGCTAAAAAAAAGATAGGCATGGGTAGCCAGATCATCTATAAACACTTTCCAACACTGTAAAAATATAAGTTTTGCGACACTACTTGCCAATTCCTTACGGTAACATGACTAAGCAAAAAAATGCAAAACAAATAAAAAGGGGCACTCGTGGAAAAATGGCCATTCTAATATACGGCATTTCAGAAAAAAAAAATTTCAGCCACGTGCTAGGCAAACCATCAAGGCATATTTTCCGACAAATAAACATATAAATGAAATATTACTCTGTGATAGTTCCTTAGTACGTAGTAATTTTGAAAGAAATGGGAAAAAACGAAAAAATGGCAATCACAGGAAAATCGAACACATACTTATATATACGCCATATCTGGCTAAAAGAAAAATAGGCATGGGTAGCCAGATCATCTAGAAACACTTTCCAACACTATAAAAATATAAGTTTTGCGACACTACTTGCCAATTCCTTACGGTAACATGACTAAGCAAAAAAATGCAAAACAAATAAAAAGGGGCACTCGCGGAAAAATGCCCAACATTCTAATATACGGCATCTCAGATAAAAAAAAAAGACATGCACGTGTTAGCCCAACCATCAAGGCACACTTTCTAACACATAAACATGAAAAAAAAATCAATAATATACGGCAATTCCTTACTACGTAGTAAATTTTTACAAATATTGAAAAAAAAACAGAAATTGGCAACCGCAGTTAAATACCCAATATACCAATAACTACGTCGTATCTGACAAAAACAAAATCACGCATGGGTAGCCAGATCATCTAGACACACTTTCCAACATTAAAAAAGCAAAAGTTTTACGACACTATTTCGCAATATCTTACGGAAAAATGACTTGGCAAAAAAATTAAAAAAAATTAAAAAGGGACACTCGCGGTAAAATGCCCGACATTCTAATATACGACATCTCAGATAAAAAAAAAGACATGCACGTGTTAGCCCAACCATCAAGGCACACTTTCTAACACATAAACATGAAAAAAAAATGAATAATATACGGCAATTCCTTACTACGTAGTAATTTTTACAAATATTGAAAAAAAACAGAAATTGGTAACCGCAGTTAAATACCCAATATACCAATAACTACGTCGTATCTGACAAAAACAAAGTCATGCATGGGTAGCCAGATCATCTAGACACACTTTCCAACACTAAACAAGCAAAAGTTTTACGACACTATTTGGCAATATCTTACGGAAAAATGACTTGGCAAAAAAATGAAAAAAAATGAAAAAGGGGCACTCGCGGTAAAATGGTCCTCGTGGTGATGAACGACATTTTAACTAAAAAAAAAAACATGCACATGGTAGCCAAACAATCCACCAAGACTTTCCACAACTGATAACCTATACAAGTTGCACCATTCTACGACAATTTCATAATACGTAATAACTTTGATAATTATGCAAACTACCTCAGAAGGGTAAACTCGGACGCGAACGACCCCGACGCGTCTCAGAAATCGGGGAAGGAGTACAGCTACAGCAATGCACATCTGGACACTACTAGAGCGTGTAGGGGAGACACCTCCTGCAGGTCGATCACCCACAAATTCAGTCACAGGGGTGAGTCACGTGAGAAAAACCTGTTTTTTTTTGACGCTCGGGGTCGCAAACGACCCACCGTACCTATCCAGGGTTAACTACCTTCACTACTCTCTCCTTAATTACCTCACCTTAACTACCTTCACTACTCTCTCCTTAATTACCTCACCGTAACTACCTTCACTACTCTCTCCTTAATCACCTCACCTTAACTACCTTCACTACTCTCTCCTGAATTACCTCACCTTTACTACCTTCACTACTCTCTCCTTAATTACCTCACCTTAACTACCTTCACTACTCTCTCCTTAATTACCTCACTTTAACTAACTATCTCCTTAATTACCTCACCTTAACTACCTTCACTACCCTCTCCTTAATTACCTCACCTTAACTACCTTCACTACTCTCTCCTTAATTACCTAACCTTAACTATCTTCACTACTCTCTCCTTAATTACCTCACCTTAACTACCTCCACTACTCTCTCCTGAATTACCCCACCTTAACTACCTTCACTACTCTCTCCTTAATTACCTCACCTTAACTACCTTCACTACTCTCTCCTTAATTACCTTACCTTAACTACCTTCACTACTCTCTCCTGAATTACCTCACCTTAACTACCTTCACTACTCTCTCCTTAATTACCTCACCTTAACTAACTATCTCCTTAATTACCTCACCTTAACTACCTTCACTACTCTGTCCTGAATTACCTCACCTTTACTACCTTCACTACTCTCTCCTTAATTACCTCACATTAAATACCTTCACTACTCTCTCCTTAATTACCTCACTCTAACTACCTTCACTATTCTCTCCTTAATTACCTCACCTTAACTACCTTTACTATTCTCTCCTTAATTACCTCACCTTAACTACCTTTACTACTCTCTCCTTAATTACCTCGCCTTACCCACCTTCACTACTCTCTCCTTAATTACCTCACCTTAACTACCTTCACTACTCTCTCCTTAATTACCTCACCTTAACTAACTATCTCCTTAATTACCTCACCTTAACTACCTTCACTACTCTCTCCTGAATTACCTCACCTTAACTACCTTCACTACTCTCTCCTTAATTACCTCACCTTAACTACCTTCACTACTCTCTCCTTAATTACCTCACCTTAACTAACTAACTCTCCTTAATTACCTCACTTTAACTACCTTCACTACTCTCTCCTGAATTACCCCACCTTAACTACCTTCACTACTCTCTCCTTAATTACCTCACCTTAACTACCTTCACTACTCTCTCCTTAATTACCTCACCTTAACTACCTTCACTACTCTCTCCTGAATTTTCCCCACCTTAACTACCTTCACTACTCTCTCCTGAATTACCCCACCTTAACTACCTTCACTACTCTCTCCTTAATTACCTCACCTTAACTACCTTCACTACTATCTCCTTAATTACCTCACCTTAACTACCTTCACTACTCTCTCCTGAATTACCCTACCTTAACTACCTTCATTACTCTCTCCTAAATTACCCCACCTTAACTACCTTCACTACTCTCTCCTTAATTACCTCACCTTAACTACATTCACTACTCTCTCCTTAATTACCCTACCTTAACTACCTTCACTACTCTCTCCTTAATTACCTCACCTTAACTACCTTCACTACTCTCTCCTTAATTACCTCACCTTAACTAACTATCTCCTTAATTACCTCACCTTAACTACCTTCACTACTCTCTCCTGAATTACCCCACCTTAACTACCTTCACTACTCTCTCCTTAATTACCTCACCTTAACTACCTTCACTACTCTCTCCTTAATTACCTCACCTTAACTACCTTCACTACTCTCTCCTTAATTACCTCACCTTAACTACCTTCACTACTCTCTCTTGAATTACCTCACCTTTACTACCTTTACTACTCTCTCCTTAATTACCTCACCTTAAATACCTTCACTACACTCTCCTTAATTACCTCACCCTAACTACCTTCACTACTCTCTCCTTAATTACCTCACCTTACCTACCTTCACTACTCTCTCCTTAATTACCTCACCTTAACTACCTTCACTACTCTCTCCTTAATTACCTCACCTTAACTAACTATCTCCTTAATTACCTCACCTTAACTACCTTCACTACTCTCTCCTGAATTACCTCACCTTAACTACCTTCACTACTCTCTCCTTAATTACCGCACCTTAACTACCTTCACTACTCTCTCCTTAATTACCTCACCTTAACTAACTAGCTCTCCTGAATTACCCCACCTTAATTACCTTCACTACTCTCTCCTTAATTACCTCACCTTAACTACCTTCACTACTCTCTCCTTAATTACCTCACCATAACTACCTTCACTACTCTCTCATGAATTTTCCCCATCTTAACTACCTTCACTACTCTGTCCTGAATTACCCCACCTTAACTACCTTCACTACTCTCTCCTTAATTACCTCACCTTAACTACCTTCACTACTATCTCCTTAATTACCTCACTTTAACTACCTTCACTACTCTCTCCTGAATTACCCTACCTTAACTACCTTCACTACTCTCTCCTGAATTACCCCACCTTAACTACCTTCACTACTCTCTCCTTAATTACCTCACCTTAACTACATTCACTACTCTCTCCTTAATTACCCCACCTTAACTACCTTCACTACTCTCTCCTTAATTACCTCACCTTAACTACCTTCACTACTCTCTCCTTAATTACCTCACCTTAACTAACTATCTCCTTAATTACCTCACCTTAACTACCTTCACTACTCTCTCCTGAATTACCCCACCTTAACTACCTTCACTACTCTCTCCTTAATTACCTCACCTTAACTACCTTCACTACTCTCTCCTTAATTACCTCACCTTAACTACCTTCACTACGCTCTCCTGAATTACCCCACCTTAACTACCTTCACTACTCTCTCCATAATTACCTCACCTTAGCTACCTTCACTACTCTCTCCTTAATTACCTCACCTTAACTACATTCACTACTCTCATCTGAATTACCTCACCTTAACTACCTTCACTACTCTCTCCTTAATTACCTCACCTTAACTAACTATCTCCTTAATTACCTCACCCTAACTACCTTCACTAATCTCTCCTTAATTACCTCACCTTAACTACCTTCACTACTCTCTCCTTAATTACCTCACCTTACCTACCTTCACTACTCTCTCCTTAATTACCTCACCTTAACTACCTTCACTACTCTCTTATTAATTACCTCACCTTAACTAACTATCTCCTTAATTACCTCACCTTAACTACCTTCACTACTCTCTCCTGAATTACCTCACCTTAACTACCTTCACTACTCTCTCCTTAATTACCTCACCTTAACTACCTTCACTACTCTCTCCTTAATTACCTCACCTTAACTAACTATCTCCTTAATTACCTCACCTTAACTACCTTCACTACTCTCTCCTTAATTACCTCAACTTAACTACCTTCACTACTCTCTCCTGAATTACCCCACCTTAACTACCTTCACTACTCTCTCCTTAATTACCTCACCTTAACTACCTTCACTACTATCTCCTTAATTACCTCACCTTAACTACCTTCACTACTCTCTCCTGAATTACCCCACCTTAACTACCTTCACTACTCTCTCCTGAATTACCCCACCTTAACTACCTTCATTACTCTCTCCTTAATTATCTCACCTTAACTACCTTCACTACTCTCTCCTGAATTACCCCACCTTAACTACCTTCACTACTCTCTCCTTAATTACCTCAACTTAACTACCTTCACTACTCTCTCCTTAATTACCTCACCTTAACTACCTTCACTACTCTCTCCTTAATTACCTCACCTTAACTACATTCACTACTCTGTCCTGAATTACCTCACCTTAACTACCTTCACTACTCTCTCCTTAATTACCTCACCTTAACTAACTATCTCCTTAATTACCTCACCTTAACTACCTTCACTACTCTGTCCTGAATTACCTCACCTTTACTAACTTCACTACTCTCTCCTTAATTACCTCATCTTCAATACCTTCACTACTCTCTCCTTAATTACCTCACCCTAACTACCTTCACTACTCTCTCCTTAATTACCTCACCTTAACTACCTTCACTACTCTCTCCTTAATTACCTCACCTTACATACCTTCACTACTCTCTCCTTAATTACCTCACCTTAACTACCTTCACTACTCTCTCCTTAATTACCTCACCTTAACTAACTATCTCCTTAATTACCTCACCTTAACTACCTTCAATACTCTCTCTTGAATTACCTCACCTTAACTACCTTCACTACTCTCCTTAATTACCTCACCTTAACTACCTTCACTACTCTCTCCTTAATTACCTCACCTTAACTAACTATCTCCTTAATTATCTCACCTTAACTACCTTCGCTACTCTCTTCTGAATTACTCCACCTTAACTACCTTCACTACTCTCTCCTTAATTACCTCACCTTAACTAACTATCTCCTTAATTACCTCACCTTAACTACCTTCACTACTCTGTCCTGAATTACCTCACCTTTACTACCTTCACTACTCTCTCCTTAATTACCTCACCTTCAATACCTTCACTACTCTCTCCTTGATTACCTCACCCTAACTACCTTCACTACTCTCTCCTTAATCACCTCACCTTAACTACCTTCACTACTCTCTCCTTAATTACCTCACCTTACCTACCTTCACTACTCTCTCCTTAATTACCTCACCTTCACTACCTTCACTACTCTCTCCTTAATTACCTCACCTTAACTAACTATCTCCTTAATTACCTCACCTTAACTACCTTCACTACTCTCTCCTGAATTACCTCACCTTAACTACCTTCACTACTCTCCTTAATTACCTCACCTTAACTACCTTCACTACTCTAGCCTTAATTACCTCACCTTAACTATCTCCTTAATTACCTTACCTTTACTACCTTCACTACTCTCTCTTTAATTACCTCACCTTACCTACCTTCACTACTCTCTCCTTAATTACGTCACCTTAACTACCTTCACTACTCTCTCCTTAATTACCTCACCTTACCTACCTTCACTACTCTCTCCTTAATTACCTCACCTTAACTACCATCACTACTCTCTCCTTAATTACCTCACCTTAACTACCTTCACTACTCTCTCCTTAATTACCTCACCTTAACTACCTTCACTACTCTCTCCTTAACTACCTCACTTTAACTAACTATCTCCTTAATTACCTCACCTTAACTACCTTCACTACCCTCTCCTTAATTACCTCACCTTAACTACCTTCACTACTCTCTCCTTAATTACCTCACCTTAACTATCTTCACTACTCTCTCCTTAATTACCTCACTTTAACTACCTCCACAACTCTCTCCTGAATTACCCCACCTTAACTACCTTCACTACTCTCTCCTTAATTACCTCACCTTAACTACCTTCACTACTCTCTCCTTAATTACCTCACCTTAACTACCTTCACTACTCTCTCCTGAATTACCTCACCTTAACTACCTTCACTACTCTCTCCTTAATTACCTCACCTTAACTAACTATCTCCTTAATTACCTCACCTTAACTACCTTCACTACTCTGTCCTGAATTACCTCACCTTTACTACCTTCACTACTCTCTCCTTAATTACCTCACCTTAAATACCTTCACTACTCTCTCCTTAATTACCTCACCCTAACTACCTTCACTATTCTCTCCTTAATTACCTCACCCTAACTACCTTTACTACTCTCTCCTTAATTACCTCACCTTACCTACCTTCACTACTCTCTCCTTAATTACCTCACCTTAACTACCTTCACTACTCTCTCCTTAATTACCTCACCTTAACTAACTATCTCCTTAATTACCTCACCTTAACTACCTTCACTACTCTCTCCTGAATTACCTCACCTTAACTACCTTCACTACTCTCTCCTTAATTACCTCACCTTAACTACCTTCACTACTCTCTCCTTAATTACCTCACCTTAACTAACTAACTCTCCTTAATTACCTCACCTTAACTAACTAACTCTCCTTAATTACCTCACCTTAACTACCTTCACTACTCTCTACTGAATTACCCCACCTTAACTACCTTCACTACTCTCTCCTTAATTACCTCACCTTAACTACCTTCACTACTCTCTCCTTAATTACCTCACCTTAACTACCTTCACTACTCTCTCCTGAATTTTCCCCACCTTAACTACCTTCACGACTCTCTCCTGAATTACCCCACCTTAACTACCTTCACTACTCTCTCCTTAATTACCTCACCTTAACTACCTTCACTACTATCTCCTTAATTACCTCACCTTAACTACCTTCACTACTCTCTCCTGAATTACCCTACCTTAACTACCTTCATTACTCTCTCCTAAATTACCCCACCTTAACTACCTTCACTACTCTCTCCTTAATTACCTCACCTTAACTACATTCACTACTCTCTCCTTAATTACCCTACCTTAACTACCTTCACTACTCTCTCCTTAATTACCTCACCTTAACTAACTATCTCCTTAATTACCTCACCTTAACTACCTTCACTACTCTCTCCTGAATTACCCCACCTTAACTACCTTCACTACTCTCTCCTTAATTACCTCACCTTAACTACCTTCACTACTCTCTCCTTAATTACCTCACCTTAACTACCTTCGCTACGCTCTCCTGAATTACCCCACCTTAACTACCTTCACTACTCTCTCCATAATTACCTCACCTTAACTACCTTCACTACTCTCTCCTTAATTACCTCACCTTAACTACATTCACTACTCTCATCTGAATTACCTCACCTTAACTACCTTCACTACTCTCTCCTTAATTACCTCACCTTAACTAACTATCTCCTTAATTACCTCACCCTAACTACCTTCACTACTCTCTCCTTAATTACCTCACCTTAACTACCTTCACTACTCTCTCCTTAATTACCTCACCTTACCTACCTTCACTACTCTCTCCTTAATTACCTCACCTTAACTACCTTCACTACTCTCTTATTAATTACCTCACCTTAACTAACTATCTCCTTAATTACCTCACCTTAACTACCTTCACTACTCTCTCCTGAATTACCTCACCTTAACTACCTTCACTACTCTCTCCTTAATTACCTCACCTTAACTACCTTCACTACTCTCTCCTTAATTACCTCACCTTAACTAACTATCTCCTTAATTACCTCACCTTAACTACCTTCACTACTCTCTCCTTAATTACCTCAACTTAACTACCTTCACTACTCTCTCCTGAATTACCCCACCTTAACTACCTTCACTACTCTCTCCTTAATTACCTCACCTTAACTACCTTCACTACTATCTCCTTAATTACCTCACCTTAACTACCTTCACTACTCTCTCCTGAATTACCCCACCTTAACTACCTTCACTACTCTCTCCTGAATTACCCCACCTTAACTACCTTCATTACTCTCTCCTTAATTATCTCACCTTAACTACCTTCACTACTCTCTCCTGAATTACCCCACCTTAACTACCTTCACTACTCTCTCCTTAATTACCTCAACTTAACTACCTTCACTACTCTCTCCTTAATTACCTCACCTTAACTACCTTCACTACTCTCTCCTTAATTACCTCACCTTAACTACATTCACTACTCTGTCCTGAATTACCTCACCTTAACTACCTTCACTACTCTCTCCTTAATTACCTCACCTTAACTAACTATCTCCTTAATTACCTCACCTTAACTACCTTCACTACTCTGTCCTGAATTACCTCACCTTTACTAACTTCACTACTCTCTCCTTAATTACCTCATCTTCAATACCTTCACTACTCTCTCCTTAATTACCTCACCCTAACTACCTTCACTACTCTCTCCTTAATTACCTCACCTTAACTACCTTCACTACTCTCTCCTTAATTACCTCACCTTACATACCTTCACTACTCTCTCCTTAATTACCTCACCTTAACTACCTTCACTACTCTCTCCTTAATTACCTCACCTTAACTAACTATCTCCTTAATTACCTCACCTTAACTACCTTCAATACTCTCTCTTGAATTACCTCACCTTAACTACCTTCACTACTCTCCTTAATTACCTCACCTTAACTACCTTCACTACTCTCTCCTTAATTACCTCACCTTAACTAACTATCTCCTTAATTATCTCACCTTAACTACCTTCGCTACTCTCTTCTGAATTACCCCACCTTAACTACCTTCACTACTCTCTCCTTAATTACCTCACCTTAACTAACTATCTCCTTAATTACCTCACCTTAACTACCTTCACTACTCTGTCCTAATTACCTCACCTTAACTACCTTCACTACTCTCTCCTTAATTACCTCACCTTAACTACCTTCACTACTCTCTCCTTAATTACCTCACCTTAACTACCTTCACTACTCTCTCCTTAATTACCTCACCTTAACTACCTTCACTACTCTCTCCTTAATTACCTCACCTTAACTACCTTCACTACTCTCTCCTTAATTACCTCACCTTACTACCTTCACTACTCTCTCCTTAATTACCTCACCTTAACTACCTTCACTATCTCCTTAATTACCTCACCTTAACTACCTTCACTACTCTCTCCTAATTACCTCACCTTAACTACCTTCACTACTCTCCTTAATTACCTCACCTTAACTACCTTCACTACTCTCCTTAATTACCTCACCTTAACTATCTCCTTAATTACCTTACCTTTACTACCTTCACTACTCTCTCTTAATTACCTCACCTTACTACCTTCACTACTCTCTCCTTAATTACCTCACCTTAACTACCTTCACTACTCTCTCCTTAATTACCTCACCTTACTACCTTCACTACTCTCTCCTTAATTACCTCACCTTAACTACCTTCACTACTCTCTCCTTAATTACCTCACCTTAACTACCTTCACTACTCTCTCCTTAATTACCTCACCTTAACTACCTTCACTACTCTCTCCTTAATTACCTCACCTTAACTACCTTCACTACTCTCTCCTTAATTACCTCACCTTAACTACCTTCACTACTCTCTCCTTAATTACCTCACCTTAACTACCTTCACTACTCTCTCCTTAATTACCTCACCTTAACTACCTTCACTACTCTCTCCTTAATTACCTCACCTTAACTAACTATCTCTCCTTAATTACCTCACCTTAACTACCTTCACTACTCTCTCCTTAATTACCTCACCTTAACTACCTTCACTACTCTCTCCTTAATTACCTCACCTTAACTACCTTCACTACTCTCTCCTTAATTACCTCACCTTAACTACCTTCACTACTCTCTCCTTAATTACCTCACCTTAACTACCTTCACTACTCTCTCCTTAATTACCTCACCTTAACTACCTTCACTACTCTCTCCTTAATTACCTCACCTTAACTACCTTCACTACTCTCTCCTTAATTACCTCACCTTAACTACCTTCACTACTCTCTCTAATTACCTCACCTTAACTACCTTCACTACTCTCTCCTTAATTACCTCACCTTAACTACCTTCACTATCTCCTTAATTACCTCACCCTAACTACCTTCACTACTCTCTCCTTAATTACCTCACCTTAACTACCTTCACTACTCTCTCCTTAATTACCTCACCTTAACTACCTTCACTACTCTCTCCTTAATTACCTCACCTTAACTACCTTCACTACTCTCTATTAATTACCTCACCTTAACTAACTATCTCCTTAATTACCTCACCTTAACTACCTTCACTACTCTCTCCTTAATTACCTCACCTTAACTACCTTCACTACTCTCTCCTTAATTACCTCACCTTAACTACCTTCACTACTCTCTCCTTAATTACCTCACCTTAACTAACTATCTCCTTAATTACCTCACCTTAACTACCTTCACTACTCTCTCCTTAATTACCTCACCTTAACTACCTTCACTACTCTCTCCTTAATTACCTCACCTTAACTACCTTCACTACTCTCTCCTTAATTACCTCACCTTAACTACCTTCACTACTCTCTCCTTAATTACCTCACCTTAACTACCTTCACTACTCTCTCCTGAATTACCCCACCTTAACTACCTTCACTACTCTCTCCTAATTACCTCACCTTAACTACCTTCACTACTCTCTCCTTAATTACCTCACCTTAACTACCTTCACTACTCTCTCCTAATTACCCACCTTAACTACCTTCACTACTCTCTCCTTAATTACCTCACCTTAACTACCTTCACTACTCTCTCCTTAATTACCTCACCTTAACTACCTTCACTACTCTCTCCTTAATTACCTCACCTTAACTACCTTCACTACTCTGTCCTGAATTACCTCACCTTAACTACCTTCACTACTCTCTCCTTAATTACCTCACCTTAACTACCTTCACTACTCTCTCCTTAATTACCTCACCTTAACTAACTATCTCCTTAATTACCTCACCTTAACTACCTTCACTACTCTCTCTGAATTACCCCACCTTAACTACCTTCACTACTCTCTCCTTAATTACCTCACCTTAACTACCTTCACTACTCTCTCCTTAATTACCTCACCTTAACTACCTTCACTACTCTCTCCTGAATTACCTCACCTTAACTACCTTCACTACTCTCTCCTTAATTACCTCACCTTAACTACCTTCACTACTCTCTCCTTAATTACCTCACCTTAACTACCTTCACTACTCTCTCCTTAATTACCTCACCTTAACTACCTTCACTACTCTCTCCTTAATTACCTCACCTTAACTACCTTCACTACTCTCTCCTTAATTACCTCACCTTAACTACCTTCACTACTCTCTCCTTAATTACCTCACCTTAACTAACTATCTCCTTAATTACCTCACCTTAACTACCTTCACTACTGTCTCCTGAATTACCTCACCTTAACTACCTTCACTACTCTCCTTAATTACCTCACCTTAACTACCTTCACTACTCTCTCCTTAATTACCTCACCTTAACTATCTCCTTAATTACCTTACCTTACTACCTTCACTACTCTCTCTTAATTACCTCACCTTAACTACCTTCACTACTCTCTCCTTAATTACCTCACCTTAACTACCTTCACTACTCTCTCCTTAATTACCTCACCTTAACTACCTTCACTACTCTCTCCTTAATTACCTCACCTTAACTACCTTCACTACTCTCTCCTTAATTACCTCACCTTAACTACCTTCACTACTCTCTCCTTAATTACCTCACCTTAACTACCTTCACTACTCTCTCCTTAATTACCTCACCTTAACTAACTATCTCCTTAATTACCTCACCTTAACTACCTTCACTACTCTCTCCTTAATTACCTCACCTTAACTACCTTCACTACTCTCTCCTTAATTACCTCACCTTAACTACCTTCACTACTCTCTCCTTAATTACCTCACCTTAACTACCTTCACTACTCTCTCCTAATTACCTCACCTTAACTACCTTCACTACTCTCTCCTTAATTACCTCACCTTAACTACCTTCACTACTCTCTCCTTAATTACCTCACCTTAACTACCTTCACTACTCTCTCCTGAATTACCTCACCTTAACTACCTTCACTACTCTCTCCTTAATTACCTCACCTTAACTACCTTCACTACTCTCTCCTTAATTACCTCACCTTAACTACCTTCACTACTCTCTCCTTAATTACCTCACCTTAACTACCTTCACTACTCTCTCCTTAATTACCTCACCTTAACTACCTTCACTACTCTCTCCTTAATTACCTCACCTTAACTACCTTCACTACTCTCTCCTTAATTACCTCACCTTAACTACCTTCACTACTCTCTCCTTAATTACCTCACCTTAACTACCTTCACTACTCTCTCCTTAATTACCTCACCTTAACTACCTTCACTACTCTCTCCTTAATTACCTCACCTTAACTAACTATCTCCTTAATTACCTCACCTTAACTACCTTCACTACTCTCTCCTAATTACCTCACCTTAACTACCTTCACTACTCTCTCCTTAATTACCTCACCTTAACTACCTTCACTACTCTCTCCTTAATTACCTCACCTTAACTAACTCAACTCTCCTTAATTACCTCACCTTAACTAACTAACTCTCCTTAATTACCTCACCTTAACTACCTTCACTACTCTCTCCTGAATTACCTCACCTTAACTACCTTCACTACTCTCTCCTTAATTACCTCACCTTAACTACCTTCACTACTCTCTCCTTAATTACCTCACCTTAACTACCTTCACTACTCTCTCCTGAATTCCCTCACCTTAACTACCTTCACTACTCTCTCCTTAATTACCTCACCTTAACTACCTTCACTACTCTCTCCTTAATTACCTCACCTTAACTACCTTCACTACTCTCTCCTTAATTACCTCACCTTAACTACCTTCACTACTCTCTCCTAATTACCTCACCTTAACTACCTTCACTACTCTCTCCTAATTACCTCACCTTAACTACCTTCACTACTCTCTCCTTAATTACCTCACCTTAACTACCTTCACTACTCTCTCCTTAATTACCTCACCTTAACTACCTTCACTACTCTCTCCTTAATTACCTCACCTTAACTAACTACTCTCTCCTTAATTACCTCACCTTAACTACCTTCACTACTCTCTCCTTAATTACCTCACCTTAACTACCTTCACTACTCTCTCCTTAATTACCTCACCTTAACTACCTTCACTACTCTCTCCTTAATTACCTCACCTTAACTACCTTCACTACGCTCTCTTGAATTACCCTCACCTTAACTACCTTCACTACTCTCTCCTTAATTACCTCACCTTAACTACCTTCACTACTCTCTCCTTAATTACCTCACCTTAACTACCTTCACTACTCTCTCTAATTACCTCACCTTAACTACCTTCACTACTCTCTCCTTAATTACCTCACCTTAACTAACTACTCTCTCCTTAATTACCTCACCTTAACTACCTTCACTACTCTCTCCTTAATTACCTCACCTTAACTACCTTCACTACTCTCTCCTTAATTACCTCACCTTACTACCTTCACTACTCTCTCCTTAATTACCTCACCTTAACTACCTTCACTACTCTCTCCTTAATTACCTCACCTTAACTAACTATCTCCTTAATTACCTCACCTTAACTACCTTCACTACTCTCTCCTTAATTACCTCACCTTAACTACCTTCACTACTCTCTCCTTAATTACCTCACCTTAACTACCTTCACTACTCTCTCCTTAATTACCTCACCTTAACTAACTATCTCCTTAATTACCTCACCTTAACTACCTTCACTACTCTCTCCTTAATTACCTCACCTTAACTACCTTCACTACTCTCTCCTTAATTACCTCACCTTAACTACCTTCACTACTCTCTCCTTAATTACCTCACCTTAACTACCTTCACTACTCTCTCCTTAATTACCTCACCTTAACTACCTTCACTACTCTCTCCTTAATTACCTCACCTTAACTACCTTCACTACTCTCTCCTAATTACCTCACCTTAACTACCTTCACTACTCTCTCCTTAATTACCTCACCTTAACTACCTTCACTACTCTCTCCTTAATTACCTCACCTTAACTACCTTCACTACTCTCTCCTTAATTACCTCACCTTAACTACCTTCACTACTCTCTCCTTAATTACCTCACCTTAACTACCTTCACTACTCTCTCCTTAATTACCTCACCTTAACTACCTTCACTACTCTCTCCTAATTACCTCACCTTAACTACCTTCACTACTCTCTCCTTAATTACCTCACCTTAACTAACTATCTCCTTAATTACCTCACCTTAACTACCTTCACTACTCTCTCCTTAATTACCTCACCTTAACTACCTTCACTACTCTCTCCTTAATTACCTCACCTTAACTACCTTCACTACTCTCTCCTTAATTACCTCACCTTAACTACCTTCACTACTCTCTCCTTAATTACCTCACCTTAACTACCTTCACTACTCTCTCCTTAATTACCTCACCTTAACTACCTTCACTACTCTCTCCTTAATTACCTCACCTTAACTACCTTCACTACTCTCTCCTTAATTACCTCACCTTAACTAACTATCTCCTTAATTACCTCACCTTAACTACCTTCACTACTCTCTCCTTAATTACCTCACCTTAACTACCTTCACTACTCTCTCCTTAATTACCTCACCTTAACTACCTCACTACTCTCTCCTTAATTACCTCACCTTAACTAACTACTCTCCTTAATTACCTCACCTTAACTACCTTCACTACTCTCTCCTAATTACCTCACCTTAACTACCTTCACTACTCTCTCCTTAATTACCTCACCTTAACTAACTACTCTCTCCTTAATTACCTCACCTTAACTACCTTCACTACTCTCTCCTTAATTACCTCACCTTAACTACCTTCACTACTCTCTCCTTAATTACCTCACCTTAACTACCTTCACTACTCTCTCCTTAATTACCTCACCTTAACTACCTTCACTACTCTCTCCTTAATTACCTCACCTTAACTACCTTCACTACTCTCTCCTTAATTACCTCACCTTAACTACCTTCACTACTCTCTCCTTAATTACCTCACCTTAACTACCTTCACTACTCTCTCCTTAATTACCTCACCTTAACTAACTACTCTCCTTAATTACCTCACCTTAACTACCTTCACTACTCTCTCCTTAATTACCTCACCTTAACTACCTTCACTACTCTCTCCTTAATTACCTCACCTTAACTACCTTCACTACTCTCCTTAATTACCTCACCTTAACTACTCTCCTTAATTACCTCACCTTACTACCTTCACTACTCTCTCCTTAATTACCTCACCTTAACTACCTTCACTACTCTCTCCTTAATTACCTCACCTTAACTACCTTCACTACTCTCTCCTTAATTACCTCACCTTAACTACCTTCACTACTCTCTCCTTAATTACCTCACCTTAACTACCTTCACTACTCTCTCCTTAATTACCTCACCTTAACTACCTTCACTACTCTCTCCTTAATTACCTCACCTTAACTACCTTCACTACTCTCTCCTTAATTACCTCACCTTAACTACCTTCACTACTCTCTCCTTAATTACCTCACCTTAACTACCTTCACTACTCTCTCCTTAATTACCTCACCTTAACTACCTTCACTACTCTCTCCTTAATTACCTCACCTTAACTACCTTCACTACTCTCTCCTTAATTACCTCACCTTAACTACCTTCACTACTCTCTCCTTAATTACCTCACCTTAACTACCTTCACTACTCTCTCCTTAATTACCTCACCTTAACTACCTTCACTACTCTCTCCTTAATTACCTCACCTTAACTACCTTCACTACTCTCTCCTTAATTACCTCACCTTAACTACCTTCACTACTCTCTCCTTAATTACCTCACCTTAACTACCTTCACTACTCTCCTTAATTACCTCACCTTAACTACCTTCACTACTCTCTCCTTAATTACCTCACCTTAACTACCTTCACTACTCTCTCCTTAATTACCTCACCTTAACTACCTTCACTACTCTCTCCTTAATTACCTCACCTAACTACCTTCACTACTCTCTCCTTAATTACCTCACCTTAACTACCTTCACTACTCTCTCCTTAATTACCTCACCTTAACTACCTTCACTACTCTCTCCTTAATTACCTCACCTTAACTACCTTCACTACTCTCTCCTTAATTACCTCACCTTAACTAACTACTCTCCTTAATTACCTCACCTTAACTACCTTCACTACTCTCTCCTTAATTACCTCACCTTAACTACCTTCACTACTCTCTCCTTAATTACCTCACCTTAACTACCTTCACTACTCTCTCCTTAATTACCTCACCTTAACTACCTTCACTACTCTCCTTAATTACCTCACCTTAACTACCTTCACTACTCTCTCCTTAATTACCTCACCTTAACTACCTTCACTACTCTCTCCTTAATTACCTCACCTTAACTACCTTCACTACTCTCTCCTAATTACCTCACCTTAACTACCTTCACTACTCTCTCCTTAATTACCTCACCTTAACTACCTTCACTACTCTCTCCTTAATTACCTCACCTTAACTACCTTCACTACTCTCTCCTTAATTACCTCACCTTAACTACCTTCACTACTCTCTCCTAATTACCACCTTAACTACCTTCACTACTCTCTCCTTAATTACCTCACCTTAACTACCTTCACTACTCTCTCCTTAATTACCTCACCTTAACTACCTTCACTACTCTCTCCTTAATTACCTCACCTTAACTACCTTCACTACTCTCTCCTTAATTACCTCACCTTAACTACCTTCACTACTCTCTCCTTAATTACCTCACCTTAACTACCTTCACTACTCTCTCCTTAATTACCTCACCTTAACTACCTTCACTACTCTCTCCTTAATTACCTCACCTTAACTACCTTCACTACTCTCTCCTTAATTACCTCACCTTAACTACCTTCACTACTCTCTCCTTAATTACCTCACCTTAACTACCTTCACTACTCTCTCCTGAATTACCTCACCTTAACTACCTTCACTACTCTCTCCTTAATTACCTCACCTTAACTACCTTCACTACTCTCTCCTTAATTACCTCACCTTAACTACCTTCACTACTCTCTCCTTAATTACCTCACCTTAACTACCTTCACTACTCTCTCCTTAATTACCTCACCTTAACTACCTTCACTACTCTCTCCTTAATTACCTCACCTTAACTACCTTCACTACTCTCTCCTTAATTACCTCACCTTAACTACCTTCACTACTCTCTCCTTAATTACCTCACCTTAACTACCTTCACTACTCTCTCCTTAATTACCTCACCTTAACTACCTTCACTACTCTCTCCTTAATTACCTCACCTTAACTAACTACTCTCCTTAATTACCTCACCTTAACTACCTTCACTACTCTCTCCTTAATTACCTCACCTTAACTACCTTCACTACTCTCTCCTTAATTACCTCACCTTAACTACCTTCACTACTCTCTCCTTAATTACCTCACCTTAACTACTACTCTCTCCTTAATTACCTCACCTTAACTACCTTCACTACTCTCTCCTTAATTACCTCACCTTAACTACCTTCACTACTCTCTCCTTAATTACCTCACCTTAACTACCTTCACTACTCTCTCTGAATTCCCCACCTTAACTACCTTCACTACTCTCTCCTTAATTACCTCACCTTAACTACCTTCACTACTCTCTCCTTAATTACCTCACCTTAACTACCTTCACTACTCTCCTTAATTACCTCACCTTAACTACCTTCACTACTCTCTCCTGAATTACCCTACCTTAACTACCTTCACTACTCTCTCCTTAATTACCTCACCTTAACTACCTTCACTACTCTCTCCTTAATTACCTCACCTTAACTACCTTCACTACTCTCTCCTTAATTACCTCACCTTAACTACCTTCACTACTCTCTCCTTAATTACCTCACCTTAACTACCTTCACTACTCTCTCCTTAATTACCTCACCTTAACTACCTTCACTATCTCCTTAATTACCTCACCTTAACTACCTTCACTACTCTCTCCTTAATTACCTCACCTTAACTACCTTCACTACTCTCTCCTTAATTACCTCACCTTAACTACCTTCACTACTCTCTCCTTAATTACCTCACCTTAACTACCTTCACTACTCTCTCCTTAATTACCTCACCTTAACTACCTTCACTACTCTCTCCTTAATTACCTCACCTTAACTACCTTCACTACTCTCTCCTTAATTACCTCACCTTAACTACCTTCACTACTCTCTCCTTAATTACCTCACCTTAACTACCTTCACTACTCTCTCCTTAATTACCTCACCTTAACTACCTTCACTACTCTCTCCTTAATTACCTCACCTTAACTACCTTCACTACTCTCTCCTTAATTACCTCACCTTAACTACCTTCACTACTCTCTCCTTAATTACCTCACCTTAACTAACTATCTCCTTAATTACCTCACCTTAACTACCTTCACTACTCTCTCCTTGAATTACCTCACCTTAACTACCTTCACTACTCTCTCCTTAATTACCTCACCTTAACTACCTTCACTACTCTCTCCTTAATTACCTCACCTTAACTAACTCTCTCCTTAATTACCTCACCTTAACTACCTTCACTACTCTCTCCTTAATTACCTCACCTTAACTACCTTCACTACTCTCTCCTAATTACATCACCTTAACTACCTTCACTACTCTCTCCTAATTACCTCACCTTAACTAACTATCTCCTTAATTACCTCACCTTAACTACTATCTCCTTAATTACCTCACCTTAACTACCTTCACTACTCTCTCCTTAATTACCTCACCTTAACTACCTTCACTACTCTCTCCTTAATTACCTCACCTTAACTACCTTCACTACTCTCTCCTTAATTACCTCACCTTAACTACCTTCACTACTCTCTCCTTAATTACCTCACCTTAACTAACTATCTCCTTAATTACCTCACCTTAACTACTTCACTACTCTGTCCTGAATTACCTCACCTTAACTACCTTCACTACTTTCTCATTAATTACCTCACCTTAACTACCTTCACTACTCTCTCCTTAATTACCTCACCTTAACTACCTTCACTACTCTCTCCTTAATTACCTCACCTTAACTACCTTCACTACTCTCTCCTTAATTACCTCACCTTAACTACCTTCACTACTCTCTCCTTAATTACCTCACCTTAACTACCTTCACTACTCTCTCCTTAAGTACCTCACCTTAACTAACTATCTCCTCAATTACCTCACCTTAACTACCTTCACTACTCTCTCCTGAATTACCTCACCTTAACTACCTTCACTACTCTCCTTAATTACCTCACCTTAACTACCTTCACTACTCTCTCCTTAATTACCTCACCTTAACTAACTATCTCCTTAATAACCTCAACTTTACTACCTTCACTACTCTCTCTTTAATTACCTCACCTTACCTACCTTCACTACTCTCTCCTTAATTACCTTACCCTAACTACCTTCACTACTCTCTCCTTAATTACCTCACCTTGACTACCTTCACTACTCTCTCCTTAATTACCTCACCTTACCTACCTTCACTACTCTCTCCTTAATTACCTCACCTTGACTACCTTCAGTACTCTCTCCTTAATTACCTCACCTTAACTACCTTCACTACTCTCTCCTTAATTACCTCACCTTATCTACCTTCACTACTCTCTCCTTAATTACCTCACCTTAACTACCTTCACTACTCTCTCCTTAATTACCTCACCTTAACTACTTTCACTACTCTCTCCTTAATTACCTCACCTTACCTACCTTCACTATCTCTCATTAATTACCTCACCTTAACTACCTTCACTACTCTCTCCTTAATTACCTCACCTTACCTACCTTCACTACTCTCTCCTTAATTACCTCACCTTAACTACCATCACTACTCTCTCCTTAATTACCTCACCTTAACTACCTTCACTACTCTCTCCTTAATTACCTCACCTTAACTACCTTCACTACTCTCTCCTTAATTACCTCACCTTAACTACCTTCACTACTCTCTCCTTAATTACCTCACCTTACATACGTTCACTACTCTCTCCTTAATTACCTCACCTTAACTACCTTCACTACTCTCTCCTTAATTGCCTCACTTTAACTAACTATCTCCATAATTACCTCACCCTAACTACCTTCACTACTCTCTCCTTAATTACCTCACCTTAACTACCTTCACTACTCTCTCCTTAATTACCTCACCTTAACTACCTTCACTACTCTCTCCTTAATTACCTCACCTTAACTACCTTCACTACTCTCTCCTTAATTACCTCACCTTAACTAACTATCTCCTTAATTACCTCACCTTAACTACCTTCACTACTCTCTCCTGAATTACCTCACCTTAACTACATTCACTACTCTCCTTAATTACCTCACCTTAACTACCTTCACTACTCTCTCCTTAATTACCTCACCTTAACTAACTCTCTCCTTAATTACCTCACTTTAACTACCTTCACTACTCTCTCCTGAATTACCCACCTTAACTACCTTCACTACTCTCTCCTTAATTACCATCACCTTAACTACCTTCACTACTCTCTCCCTAATTACTCACCTTAACTAACTATCTCCTTAATTACCTCACCTTAACTAACTATCTCCTTAATTACCTCACCTTAACTACCTTCACTACTCTCTCCTGAATTACCTCACCTTAACTACCTTCACTACTCTCTCCTTAATTACCTCACCTTAACTACCTTCACTACTCTCTCCTTAATTACCTCACCTTAACTACCTTCACTACCCTCTCCTAATTACCTCACCTTAACTACCTTCACTACTCTCTCCTTAATTACCTCACCTTAACTAACTATCTCCTTAATTACCTCACCTTAACTACTTTCACTACTCTGTCCTGAATTACCTCACCTTTACTACTTTCACTACTTTCTCATTAATTACCTCACCTTAAATACCTTCACTACTCTCTCCTTAATTACCTCACCCTAACTACCTTCACTACTCTCTCCTTAATTACCTCACCTTAACTACCTTCACTACTCTCTCCTTAATTACCTCACCTTACCTACCTTCACTACTCTCTCCTTAATTACCTCACCTTAACTACCTTCACTACTCTCTCCTTAAGTACCTCACCTTAACTAACTATCTCCTCAATTACCTCACCTTAACTACCTTCACTACTCTCTCCTGAATTACCTCACCTTAACTACCTTCACTACTCTCCTTAATTACCTCACCTTAACTACCTTCACTACTCTCTCCTTAATTACCTCACCTTAACTAACTATCTCCTTAATTACCTCAACTTACTACCTTCACTACTCTCTCTTTAATTACCTCACCTTAACTACCTTCACTACTCTCTCCTTAATTACCTTACCCTAACTACCTTCACTACTCTCTCCTTAATTACCTCACCTTGACTACCTTCACTACTCTCTCCTTAATTACCTCACCTTACCTACCTTCACTACTCTCTCCTTAATTACCTCACCTTGACTACCTTCAGTACTCTCTCCTTAATTACCTCACCTTAACTACCTTCACTACTCTCTCCTTAATTACCTCACCTTATCTACCTTCACTACTCTCTCCTTAATTACCTCACCTTAACTACCTTCACTACTCTCTCCTTAATTACCTCACCTTAACTACTTTCACTACTCTCTCCTTAATTACCTCACCTTACCTACCTTCACTACTCTCTCATTAATTACCTCACCTTAACTACCTTCACTACTCTCTCCTTAATTACCTCACCTTACCTACCTTCACTACTCTCTCCTTAATTACCTCACCTTAACTACCATCACTACTCTCTCCTTAATTACCTCACCTTAACTACCTTCACTACTCTCTCCTTAATTACCTCACCTTAACTACCTTCACTACTCTCTCCTTAATTACCTCACCTTAACTACCTTCACTACTCTCTCCTTAATTACCTCACCTTACATACCTTCACTACTCTCTCCTTAATTACCTCACCTTAACTACCTTCACTACTCTCTCCTTAATTGCCTCACTTTAACTAACTATCTCCATAATTACCTCACCTTAACTACCTTCACTACTCTCTCCTTAATTACCTCACCTTAACTACCTTCACTACTCTCTCCTTAATTACCTCACCTTAACTACCTTCACTACTCTCTCCTTAATTACCTCACTTTAACTAACTATCTCCTTAATTACCTCACCTTAACTACCTTCACTACCCTCTCCTTAATTACCTCACCTTAACTACCTTCACTACTCTCTCCTTAATTACCTCACCTTAACTATCTTCACTACTCTCTCCTTAATTACCTCACCTTAACTACCTCCACTACTCTCTCCTGAATTACCCCACCTTAACTACCTTCACTACTCTCTCCTTAATTACCTCACCTTAACTACCTTCACTACTCTCTCCTTAATTACCTCACCTTAACTACCTTCACTACTCTCTCCTGAATTACCTCACCTTAACTACCTTCACTACTCTCTCCTTAATTACCTCACCTTAACTAACTATCTCCTTAATTACCTCACCTTAACTACCTTCACTACTCTGTCCTGAATTACCTCACCTTTACTACCTTCACTACTCTCTCCTTAATTACCTCACATTAAATACCTTCACTACTCTCTCCTTAATTACCTCACCCTAACTACCTTCACTATTCTCTCCTTAATTACCTCACCTTAACTACCTTTACTACTCTCTCCTTAATTACCTCACCTTACCTACCTTCACTACTCTCTCCTTAATTACCTCACCTTAACTACCTTCACTACTCTCTCCTTAATTACCTCACCTTAACTAACTATCTCCTTAATTACCTCACCTTAACTACCTTCACTACTCTCTCCTGAATTACCTCACCTTAACTACCTTCACTACTCTCTCCTTAATTACCTCACCTTAACTACCTTCACTACTCTCTCCTTAATTACCTCACCTTAACTAACTAACTCTCCTTAATTACCTCACCTTAACTACCTTCACTACTCTCTCCTGAATTACCCCACCTTAACTACCTTCACTACTCTCTCCTTAATTACCTCACCTTAACTACCTTCACTACTCTCTCCTTAATTACCTCACCTTAACTACCTTCACTACTCTCTCATGAATTTTCCCCACCTTAACTACCTTCACTACTCTGTCCTGAATTACCCCACCTTAACTACCTTCACTACTCTCTCCTTAATTACCTCACCAACTACCTTCACTACTATCTCCTTAATTACCTCACCTTAACTACCTTCACTACTCTCTCCTGAATTACCCTACCTTAACTACCTTCATTACTCTCTCCTAAATTACCCCACCTTAACTACCTTCACTACTCTCTCCTTAATTACCTCACTTTAACTACATTCACTACTCTCCCCTTAATTACCCTACCTTAACTACCTTCACTACTCTCTCCTTAATTACCTCACCTTAACTACCTTCACTACTCTCTCCTTAATTACCTCACCTTAACTAACTATCTCCTTAAATACCTCACCTTAACTACCTTCACTACTCTCTCCTGAATTACCCCACCTTAACTACCTTCACTACTCTCTCCTTAATTACCTCACCTTAACTACCTTCACTACTCACTCCTTAATTACCTCACCTTAACTACCTTCACTACTCTCTCCTTAATTACCTCACCTTAACTACCTTCACTACTCTCTCTTGAATTACCTCACCTTTACTACCTTTACTACTCTCTCCTTAATTACCTCACCTTAAATACCTTCACTACTCTCTCCTTAATTACCTCACCCTAACTACCTTCACTACTCTAACCTTAATTACCTCACCTTACCTACCTTCACTACTCTCTCCTTAATTACCTCACCTTAACTACCTTCACTACTCTCTCCTTAATTACCTTACCTTAACTAACTATCTCCTTAATTACCTCACCTTAACTACCTTCACTACTCTCTCCTGAATTACCTCACCTTAACTAACTTCACTACTCTCTCCTTAATTACCTCACCTTAACTAACTAACTCTCCTGAATTACCCCACCTTAATTACCTTCACTATTCTCTCCTTAATTACCTCACCTTAACTACCTTCACTACTCTCTCCTTAATTACCTCACCATAACTACCTTCACTACTCTCTCATGAATTTTCCCCATCTTAACTACCTTCACTACTCTGTCCTGAATTACCCCACCTTAACTACCTTCACTACTCTCTCCTTAATTACCTCACCTTAACTACCTTCACTATTATCTCCTTAATTACCTCACTTTAACTACCTTCATTACTCTCTCCTGAATTACCCTACCTTAACTACCTTCACTACTCTCTCCTGAATTACCCCACCTTAACTACCTTCACTACTCTCTCCTTAATTACCTCACCTTAACTACATTCACTACTCTCTCCTCAATTACCCCACCTTAACTACCTTCACTACTCTCTCCTTAATTACCTCACCTTTACTACCTTCACTACTCTCTCCTTAATTACCTCACCTTAACTAACTATCTCCTTAATTACCTCACCTTAACTACCTTCACTACTCTCTCCTGAATTACCCCACCTTAACTACCTTCACTACTCTCTCCTTAATTACCTCACCTTAACTACCTTCACTACTCTCTCCTTAATTACCTCACCTTAACTACCTTCGCTACTCTCTCCTTAATTACCTCACCTTAACTACCTTCACTACTCTCTCCTGAATTACCTCACCTTTACTACCTTTACTACTCTCTCCTTAATAACCTCACCTTAAATACCTTCACTACTCTCTCCTTAATTACCTCACCCTAACTACCTTCACTACTCTCTCCTTAATTACCTCACCTTAACTACCTTCACTACTCTCTCCTTAATTACCTCACCTTACCTACCTTCACTACTCTCTCCTTAATTACCTCACCTTAACTACCTTCACTACTCTCTCCTTAATTACCTCACCTTAACTAACTATCTCCTTAATTACCTCACCTTAACTACCTTCACTACTCTCTCCTGAATTACCTCACCTTAACTACCTTCACTACTCTCCTTAATTACCTCACCTTAACTACCTTCACTACTCTCTCCTTAATTACCTCACCTTAACTAACTCTCTCCTTAATTACCTCACCTTAACTACCTTCACTACTCTCTCCTGAATTACCCCACCTTAACTACCTTCACTACTCTCTCCTTAATTATATCACCTTAACTACTTTCACTACTCTCTCCCTAATTACATCACCTCAACTAACTATCTCCTTAATTACCTCACCTTAACTAACTATCTCCTTAATTACCTCACCTTAACTACCTTCACTACTCTCTCCTGAATTACCCCACCTTAACTACCTTCACTACTCTCTCCTTAATTACCTCACCTTAACTACCTTCACTACTCTCTCCTTAATTACCTCACCTTAACTACCTTCACTACCTTCTCCTGAATTACCTCACCTTAACTACCTTCACTACTCTCTCCTTAATTACCTCACCTTAACTAACTATCTCCTTAATTACCTCACCTTAACTACCTTCACTACTCTGTCCTGAATTACCTCACCTTTACTTTCACTACTTTCTCATTAATTACCTCACCTTAAATACCTTCACTACTCTCTCCTTAATTACCTCACCCTAACTACCTTCACTACTCTCTCCTTAATTACCTCACCTTAACTACCTTCACAACTCTCTCCTTAATTACCTCACCTTACCTACCTTCAATACTCTCTCCTGAATTACCTCACCTTAACTACCTTCACTACTCTCCTTAATTACCTCACCTTAACTACCTTCACTACTCTCTCCTTAATTACCTCACCTTAACTAACTATCTCCTTAATAACCTCAACTTTACTACCTTCACTACTCTCTCTTCAATTACCTCACCTTACCTACCTTCACTACTCTCTCCTTAATTACCTTACCCTAACTACCTTCACCACTCTCTCCTTAATTACCTCACCTTGACTACCTTCACTACTCTCTCCTTAATTACCTCACCTTACCTACCTTCACTACTCTCTCCTTAATTACCTCACCTTGACTACCTTCAGTACTTTCTCCTTAATTACCTCACCTTAACTACCTTCACTACTCTCTCCTTAATTACCTCACCTTATCTACCTTCACTACTCTTTCCTTAATTACCTCACCTTAACTACCTTCACTACTCTCTCCTTAATTACCTCACCTTAACTACCTTCACTACTCTCTCCTTAATTACCCCACCTTACCTACCTTCACTACTCTCTCCTTAATTACCTCACCTTAACTACCTTCACTACTCTCTCCTTAATTACCTCACCTTAACTAACTATCTCCTTAATTACCTCACCTTAACTACCTTCACTACTCTCTCCTTAATTACCTCACCTTAACAACCTTCACTACTCTCTCCTTAATTACCTCACCTTAACTACCTTCACTACTCTCTCCTTAATTACCTCACTTTAACTACCTTCACTACTCTCTCCTTTATTACCTCACCTTAACTACCTTCACTACTCTCTCCTTAATTACCTCACCTTAACAATCTTCACTACTCTCTCCTCTCAATTACCTCACCTTAACTAACTATCTCTTTAATTACCTCACCTTACCTACCTTCACTACTCTCTCTTTGATTACCTCACCTTAACTACCTTCACTACTCTCCTTGATTACCTCACCTTAACTACCTTCACTACTCTCTCCTTAATTACCTCACCTTAACTATCTTCACTACTCTCTCCTTAATTACCTCACCTTAACTACCTCCACTACTCTCTCCTGAATTACCCCACCTTAACTACCTTCACTACTCTCTCCTTAATTACCTCACCTTAACTACCTTCACTACTCTCTCCTTAATTACCTCACCTTAACTACCTTCACTACTCTCTCCTGAATTACCTCACCTTAAATACCTTCACTACTCTCTCCTTAATTACCTCACCTTAACTAACTATCTCCTTAATTACCTCACCTTAACTACCTTCACTACTCTGTCCTGAATTACCTCACCTTTACTACCTTCACTACTCTCTCCTTAATTACCTCACCCTAAATACCTTCACTACTCTCTCCTTAATTACCTCACCCTAACTACCTTCACTACTTTCTCCTTAATTACCTCACCTTAACTACCTTTACTACTCTCTCCTTAATTACCTCACCTTACCTACCTTCACTACTCTCTCCTTAATTACCTCACCTTAACTACCTTCACTACTCTCTCCTTAATTACCTCACCTTAACTAACTATCTCCTTAATTACCTCACCTTAACTACCTTCACTACTCTCTCCTGAATTACCTCACCTTAACTACCTTCACTACTCTCTCCTTAATTACCTCACCTTAACTACCTTCACTACTCTCTCCTTAATTACCTCACCTTAACTAACTATCTCTCCTTAATTACCTCACCTTAACTACCTTCACTACTCTCTCCTGAATTACCCCACCTTAACTACCTTCACTACTCTCTCCTTAATTACCTCACCTTAACTACCTTCACTACTCTCTCCTTAATTACCTCACCTTAACTACCTTCACTACTCTCTCCTGAATTACCCCACCTTAACTACATTCACTACTCTCTCCTTAATTACCTCACCTTAATTACCTTCACTACTATCTCGTTAATTACCTCACCTTAACTACCTTCACTACTCTCTCCTTAATTACCCCACTTTAACTACATTCACTACTCTCTCCTTAATTACCTCACCTTAACTACCTTCACTACTCTCTCCTTAATTACCTCACCTTAACAACCTTCACTACTCTCTCCTTAATTACCTCACCTTAACTACCTTCACTACTCTCTCCTTAATTACCTCACCTTAACTACCTACACTACTCTCTCCTGAATTACCTCACCTTAACTACCTTCACTACTCTCTCCTTAATTACCCCACTTTAACTACATTCACTACTCTCTCCTTAATTACCTCACCTTAACTACCTTCACTACTCTCTCCTTAATTACCTCACTTTAACTACCTTCACTACTCTCTCCTTAATTACCTCACCTTAACTACCTTCACTACTCTCTCCTTAATTACCTCACCTTAACTACCTTCACTACTCTCTCCTTAATTACCTCACCTTAACTACCTCCACTACTCTCTCCTGAATTACCCCACCTTAACTACCTTCACTACTCTCTCCTGAATTACCCCACCTTAACTACCTTCACTACTCTCTCCTTAATTACCTCACCTTAACTACCTTCACTACTCTCTCCTTAATTACCTCACCTTAACTACCTTCACTACTCTCTCCTGAATTACCCCACCTTAACTACATTCACTACTCTCTCCTTAATTACCTCACCTTAACTACCTTCACTACTATCTCCTTAATTACCTCACCTTAACTACCTTCACTACTCTCTCCTTAATTACCCCACTTTAACTACCTTCACTACTCTCTCCTTAATTACCTCACCTTAACTACCTTCACTACTCTCTCCTTAATTACCTCACCTTAACTAACTATCACCTTAATTACCTCACCTTAACTACCTTCACTACTCTCTCCTGAATTACCCCACCTTAACTACCTTCACTACTCTCTCCTTAATTACCTCACCTTAACTACCTTCACTACTCTCTCCCTAATTACCTCACCTTAACTACCTTCACTACTCTCTCCTGAATTACCTCACCTTAACTACCCTCACTACTCTCTCCTTAATTACCTCACCTTAACTAACTATCTCCTTAATTACCTCACCTTAACTACCTTCACTACTCTGTCCTGAATTACCTCACCTTTACTACCTTTACTACTCTCTCCTTAATTACCTCACCTTAAATACCTTCACTACTCTCTCCTTAATTACCTCACCTTAACTACCTTCACTACTCTCTCCTTAATTACCTCACCTTAACTACATTCACTACTCTCTCCTTAATTACCTCACCTTACCTACCTTCACTACTCTCTCCTTAATTACCTCACCCTAAATACCTTCACTACTCTCTCCTTAATTACCTCACCCTAACTACCTTCACTACTTTCTCCTTAATTACTTCACCTTAACTACCTTTACTACTCTCTCCTTAATTACCTCACCTTACCTACCTTCACTACTCTCTCCTTAATTACCTCACCTTAACTACCTTCACTACTCTCTCCTTAATTACCTCACCTTAACTAACTATCTCCTTAATAACCTCACCTTAACTACCTTCACTACTCTCTCCTGAATTACCTCACCTTAACTACCTTCACTACTCTCACCTTAATTACCTCACCTTAACTACCTTAACTACTCTCTCCTTAATTACCTCACCTTAACTAACTAACTCTCCTTAATTACCTCACCTTAACTACCTTCACTACTCTCTCCTGAATTACCCCACCTTAACTACCTTCACTACTCTCTCCTTAATTACCTCACCTTAACTACCTTCACTACTCTCTCCTTAATTACCTCACCTTAACTACCTTCACTACTCTCTCCTGAATTACCCCACCTTAACTACATTCACTACTCTCTCCTTAATTACCTCACCTTAATTACCTTCACTACTATCTCCTTAATTACCTCACCTTAACTACCTTCACTACTCTCTCCTTAATTACCCCACTTTAACTACATTCACTACTCTCTCCTTAATTACCTCACCTTAACTACCTTCACTACTCTCTCCTTAATTACCTCACCTTAACTACCTTCACTACTCTCTCCTTAATTACCTCACCTTAACTACCTTCACTCATCTCTCCTTAATTACCTCACCTTAACTACCTACACTACTCTCTCCTGAATTACCTCACCTTAACTACCTTCACTACTCTCTCCTTAATTACCCCACTTAAACTACATTCACTACTCTCTCCTTAATTACCTCACCTTAACTACCTTCACTACTCTCTCCTTAATTACCTCACTTTAACTACCTTCACTACTCTCTCCTTAATTACCTCACCTTAACTACCTTCACTACTCTCTCCTTAATTACCTCACCTTAACTACCTTCACTACTCTCTCCTTAATTACCTCACCTTAACTACCTCCACTACTCTTTCCTGAATTACCCCACCTTAACTACCTTCACTACTCTCTCCTGAATTACCCCACCTTAACTACCTTCACTACTCTCTCCTTAATTACCTCACCTTAACTACCTTCACTACTCTCTCCTTAATTACCTCACCTTAACTACCTTCACTACTCTCTCCTGAATTACCCCACCTTAACTACATTCACTACTCTCTCCTTAATTACCTCACCTTAACTACCTTCACTACTATCTCCTTAATTACCTCACCTTAACTACCTTCACTACTCTCTCCTTAATTACCCCACTTTAACTACCTTCACTACTCTCTCCTTAATTACCTCACCTTAACTACCTTCACTACTCTCTCCTTAATTACCTCACCTTAACTAACTATCACCTTAATTACCTCACCTTAACTACCTTCACTACTCTCTCCTGAATTACCCCACCTTAACTACCTTCACTACTCTCTCCTTAATTACCTCACCTTAACTACCTTCACCTTTCTCTCCTTAATTACCTCACCTTAACTACCTTCACTACTCTCTCCTGAATTACCTCACCTTAACTACCTTCACTACTCTGTCCTGAATTACCTCACCTTTACTACCTTTACTACTCTCTCCTTAATTACCTCACCTTAAATACCGTCACTACTCTCTCCTTAATTACCTCACCTTAACTACCTTCACTACTCTCTCCTTAATTACCTCACCTTAACTACATTCACTACTCTCTCCTTAATTACCTCACCTTACCTACCTTCACTACTCTCTCCTCAATTACCTCACCTTAACTACCTTCACTACTCTCTCCTTAATTACCTCACCTTAACTAACTATCTCCTTAATTACCTTACCTTAACTACCTTCACTACTCTCTCATGATTTACCTCACCTTAACTACCTTCACTACTCTCCTTAATTACCTCACCTTAACTACCTTCACTACTCTCTCCTTAATTACCTCACCTTAACTAACTATCTCTTAATTACCTCACCTTTACTACCTTCACTACTCTCTCTTTAATTACCTCACCTTACATACCTTCACTACTCTCTCCTTAATTACCTCACCTTAACTACCTTCACTACTCTCTCCTTAATTACCTCACCTTAACTACCTTCACTACTCTCTCCTGAATTACCTCACCTTAACTACCTTCACTACTCTCTCCTTAATTACCTCACCTTAACTATCTTCACTACTCTCTCCTTAATTACCTCACCTTAACTAACTATCTTTTTAATTACCTCACCTTACCTACCTTCACTACTCTCTCTTTAATTACCTCACCTTAACTACCTTCACTACTCTCCTTGATTACCTCACCTTAACTACCTTCAATACTCTCTCCTTAATTACCTCACCTTAACTATCTTCACTACTCTCTCCTTAATTACCTCACCTTAACTATCTTCACTACTCTCACCTTAATTACCTCACCTTATCTAACTATCACCTTAACTACTCTCACCTTTACTACCTTTAGCTTACACATTCACAAATATTGCTCCCGACAGTTGCTGTGCGAAGATTTAGTGATATTTAGCAACCAAACATGCAAAACTTTTGGGTATGCTAAGTTAAACTTAGTAAAAATTAGTGCAATTCAGATTTGTTGGTAGTATAGTACGGGTAGTGCCCAGGCAGGCCTGTATGCAATGAAATGCATACCATTACCTTACCTAACCGTACCTTACCTACCCTTACACATTATCTACCCTACCTTACCAACTCTTACCTTACCCTTGTCTTACATTCCCTCTCCTTGCCTTACATTCCTACTTTTAGCTTCCTTACACTTAGATTCCCTACCCTTAGCTTATAATCCTTATCTTACTTTCCTCATCCCTATGTTACCTACCCTTACGTAACCTTACTTTTCCGTACCTTACCTAATCTAGCATAGCCTTACGTTACCTTACCTTACCTTACAAATCTACCCTAACCTTACCTACCCTACCTTACCCTACCTTACCTAACCTATCCTTACCTTACCTAACCTATCCTTACCTTACCTTACCTACCCTACCCTACCCTTACCTTACCTTACCTTAGCTAACTCACCTTACCGTAGCTAAAACCTTACCTTACCTTACCTAACCAACCTTACCTTACCAACCTTACCTCACCTTACCTTACCTTACCTTGCCTACCTTACCTTACCTTACCTTACCTAACCAACCTTACCTTACCTTACCTTACCTAACCAACCTTAACTTACCTTACCTTACCTTAGCTAACATACCCTATGAAGGTGGAATGGGTAATTCAAAATGGAGTGCCAATAAAGATTCTTCCATTGATAGGGTATAATCACGTCTGTTAAACTCTTTTTAGATCCTAAAACAAGTTTATATACCCCCAACATCGAGAGGCTGTTATCAGGAATTTCTGTTGGAAAGTAAACAAGTCATATTTAGACTAATATCATCTGCAAATGTGGTCATTCACCAGGTAGAATTATCTTTAACTCCAATTTTTATACCAAATAGTTTCCTCTTGCTTGACTGTTATATTTATACAAATTTATTAATTCAACAGAATCGAAGGTATGAAGAGTTCTGCAGCATCCTGCTGAAAGAAACTACATTATACCTTCACCTTGCAGCAGAAAGGGGACTCCAATTAATAGTCCCCGTAGCTACAGAGAGACAAGCTTTCAAGAAAGAGGAACGCTGGTAATCAAAAGGAAATCTGGTTTCATAATGAACGTCTCCATCTTCGTGCTCTGAAGAGAGAAGAAGGTTTGAGGCTTGTTTAGGTAGTTGTCTTAAAGAAAGGTTTTGCCACCTGCTCTTTTCGTTTTTATTAGAACTCATTAGTACAGGCGTAACATGCTGAAATACGGAAAACACATATGCGGATGTGGCGTTGTATATATATATATATATATATATATATATATATATATATATATATATATATATATATATATATATATATATATATATATATATATATATATATATATAGTGTATATGTGTGTGTGGTGTATGTACGCATGTTTGTTTTTGTCTTTATGTCAGTATACCAAAAGGAAGTAAACGCTAATACAAATAAGCAAAACAAATACACTCTTCTCATTTCTGGCTGAAAGCTTTTCTTCCAAAAAAAAAAAAAAAAAAAAAAAAAAAAAAAAAAAAAACAGACCAACTCAGCTAATTAATTTCCCCCTAAAAAATTTAATGGAGATGAAAATATTGCTTTTTACGTTTGATAATTTGTTCACAGATTTCCCACCGTTTCTTACTTCCAAGGAGATAGAAATGTTAATTGTGATCGTGTACTCTCTCTCTCTCTCTCTCTCTCTCTCTCTCTCTCTCTCTCTCTCTCTCTCTCTCTCTCTCTCTATCAGAGAGAACTGATATATTTACGCTTATTATAACATATTGTATTTCATTTTATTATCATAAGTCATGTCTACTTCATTTTAGATGCAGACTAAGCCTAATATCATGAGATTTTTTTTTTATTATTTATTAAGTATATATCTACCAAACATTTACGTAATTAATTAAATTTATATCAGATATTTTAATAATATAACTTCTTACTGTCTTTATTAGCATTTTAACTATTAATGTACATTCAATATAATCTACAGGTTGACTAAATATATGTCTCCCGTTAAATTGTTTTCTATGTAAACAAGAATCTACTCTCCTCTTTCGAAGTCTTTCTATATATCTTTCAATAAAATAATATATTCTACTAATATTAACCGTATTACTGCTAGTTCTAGTTCCATTTTATCCTAGCAGTTCAGTGGAGACTTCAATTAAATAGAATGTTAAAGATGATTGAGATTGGGGAATAAATAAAGGAAAGAGTTAGATTTGACTGAACATTGTTGGAACCATTTTGGGAATGTAAACAATGGCTGAAAGTTTGGATACTTGGAATAGTAATGGTGTCTCCTGTCACATTAAATTCCCTCATGATAACAAGAAACAGTGATCTTTTGAACTGTATTGTGCAATTCTTCTGTTTTCTGTTAATATGATGGTAAGGCTCTCCTTATTGAGTTATAAATTCATTGATATTCAAATAATTTGACACAAAGTGATCTTTCTATCTTGTTGTGGAACTAATGTCAGAGAAGTGTATTTTGTAGCCTATGTGAATATTATTTTCTAGACGTAGCAGCACCATGCTAGTTTAGGCCTAACTTCAGAGGTGAGTAGGCTGTATCTGAATATTCTTATGTGGTTGAAAAAACAATCAATTAGAAAAAGACAAATGAAGGTATTATATACAATGTTAGTTTCCAAAATAAATCCTCTTGTTAATGTTGTCATTTTATGTTGTTGCAAACTACTCCCATTTATGTATACATACTCCTGTATCTAAGAATTATTGAAGACTATACCAAGAAACAGGGTTTCCGATTAGTGGGAAACTAGAATTAAGAGAATTTCATCATCAGTTATAATCAGAAACTCTATTTCCAACGATCTAGTCAGTCGTGAAAAATATTGCTCATAAGGGTTATCCAGTCATCAGTTCCACACACCTAAAAGCAAAGATTTGATGAAGTACAGTAGTTACCAAACTTACCCTTACCTTACCTACCCTTGCTTTGACTACCATCATTTACCCAACTTACCTAACCTCTTCCCTACCGACTCATTAGCAGCCCTTACCTAGCCTACCCTCACCTCACCTCACCTAACCTCACCTCACCTAACCTAACCTAATCTAACCTAACCTAACCTACTCTCACTTACCTTAACCTACCCTTACCTCACCTCACCTAACCTAACCTCACTTCACCTTACCTAGCCTAACCTAACCTAACCCAATCCTACCTAACCGACCCTCACCTAACCCAATCCTACCTAACCGATCCTTACCTAACACAATCCTACCTAACTGACACTCACCTAACCTAACCTCACCTTAACTACCCTCACCTATCCTAACCTTACCTTAACTACTTTCTCCTTAATTACCTCACCTTAACTACCTTCAATACTCTCTCCTTAATTACCTCACCTTAACTACCTTCACTACTCTCTCCTTAATTACCTCACCTTAACTACCTTCACCTTGACTACTCTCACCTTTACTACCCTTAGCTTACACACTCACATATATTGCTCCTGAGAGGTGCTGTGCGAAGATTTAGTGATATTTGGCAACCAAACATGCAAAACATTTGGGCATGCCAAGTTAAACTTAGTGAAGATTAGTGCAATTCAGATTTGTTGGTAGTATAGTACGGGTAGTGCCCAGGCAGGCCTGTATGCAATGAAATGCATACCATTACCTTACTTAACCGTACCTTACCTACCCTTACACATTATCTATCCTACTTTACCTACTCGTACCGCACCCTTGTCTTACATTCCCTATCCTTGCCTTACATTCCTCATTTTCCATACCTTACCTAATCTAACATAGCCTTACGTTACCTTACCTTACATAATCTACCCTAACCTTACCTACCCTACCTTACCCTACCTTAGCTAGCCTATCCTTACCTTATCTAACCTATCCTTACCTTATCTAACCTATCCTTACCTTATCTAACCTATCCTTACCTTACCTAATCTATCCTTACCTTATCTAACCTATCCTTACCTTACCTAATCTATCCTTACCTTACCTAGCCTACCCTTACCTAACCTAACCTAACCCAACCTGCCCTACCCTACCCTACTCTACCTTACCCTACCCTACCCTACTCTACCTTACCCTACCCTACCCTACCCTACCCTTCCCTTACCTTACCTTACCTTACTTTACCTTTCCTTACCTTACCTTAGCTAACTCACCTTACCGTAGCTAAAACCTTACCTTACCTTACCTTAGCTAAAACCTTAACCTTACTTTACCTTACCTAACCAACCTTAACATACCTTACCTTACCTAACCAACCTTACCTAACCAACCTTACCTTACCTTACCTAACCAACCTTACCTAACCAACCTTACCTTACCTTACCTAACCAACCTTACCTTACCTTACCTAACCAACCTTACCTTACCTTACCTTACCTAAGCTAACATACCCTATGAAGGTGGAATGGGTAATTCAAAATGGAGTGCCAATAAAGATTCTTCCATTGATAGGGTATAATCACTTCTGTTACACTCTTTTTAGATCCTAATACAAGTGTATATACCCCCAACATCGAGAGGCTGTTATCAGGAATTTCTGTTGGAAAGTAAACAAGTCATATTTAAACTGATATCATCTGCAAATATGGTCATTCGCCAGGTAAAAATCTCTCTAACTCCATTTTTTATACCAAATATTTTCTCTTGCTTGACTTATATTTATACAAATTTATTAATTAAACAGAATCGAAGGTATGAACAGCAGCGCAGCATTCTGCTAAAAGAAGCTACATTAAACCTTCACCTAACAGTAGAAAGGGGACTCCAATTAATAGTCCCCGTAGCTACAGAAAGACGGCTGTCTTTGACCTGCGTAGTCTTGAGTAAGTAATTAAAATTTGTTACATTGGCCAGTGATTAAATTGTGGGTTTATATGTGAAACAGTAATGGAATTGGTAAGGCTATTCCAGTTAGTTGAAACTCCTTGGTAAATAAAGAGAAAGACCTGGAATCCTAGCATAGTGTGCGAGGCCCCACTTAGGTGATAACCGAGAAGCGAGGTAAATACAACTAGCTTTATTTCAACAGGTCATGAGTTTATATACAGGGACTTACGAGAAACAACGTCACAAAGATTCAAACATGATAAAGCATAGGCTACCATGATAACAAGGTTGGTCTATCAAGAGTGCAGGGGAGAGCGAGTGATAAGATAAGAAATCAAAACCGTTACAGTGTACGAGCGTGTATGAAACACATGCGGTATAATAGGATATGTGAGTGTGGTTATGCTGGCTAAAATCCTTGTTTCTTGCTATTTTCTATATTTTTCCCAATATGGAGGCCATGGTTACCCAGGAAACACATGATATACAGTATAACTTTAATATTTTCCAATTAGTTTTGCTGCCACTCTTTTACCTTTGCTACTGGTCCAGGGTTTATTATACTCGTTTTTATTTCCCACCTAACCAGAAAACCCAGTCTCTCACTGGGTTCCTCAATAGTTACTTGTTCCTACATGAATACAAACCATAGTCCTTTAATTACGAGATTAATTTAAAGGAACATGGAACTAGGCAGTTAAAACCTAAGATAAGGTGTCGGCTGGTAATTACCAGCGGGTGGCAGGGAAGTCTCCCCTCTTGCCAGTATACTGAGCATTTACTGTGATTCCAGTCACCAAAAACGCAGGCGTGTGATCGGCTTCTCTTTAAATTTAGCTCTTAGAGTTTTCTTTACCTCTTGAATAAGTCTCAAAGCCGGGAGATTTGCCTGTTTCCCTTAGCAAAGCAGGTTAGCTTCTCCAGCATCTCCCTCAGGAGTCTCTAAAGTTTCAGATCTTGCTTCCCTTGACGATACTGTGCTACAATTTTAGATTTAATATCTGAAAGGGGAAAAAAACTTTAGTGCCTTATGCATTGCCTTTGTGTCTAAATTCTTGTAGCTGGCTGATATTCAGACCTTGAGTCAGACTTTTCTGATTATCCAACGCTGATCGGTTCAAAAGAAGGCGGTATAAGGTTTAAATGATATGGTTGATATGAAAGCACCAATCTCATATTATACTCTGGTTATTAGCACTGTTCTTCCTTCAGATGTTTTTGTTGAAGAATATCATAATATGGTCAAGTTGTAAGGATCTCTTTAGATTAACTATGAAGTTGAATATGCCAGTTGTTTTAATTATTAATCCTAAATAATGACTCTTCTGTATCAAATTAATTATCAAGAGTCGGGTAATAATATAAAGGTGGAGAACATTTGGAGTAAAGATATTTTGCTTTTCTTTCAGATATATTTGTTTACCTGCACACTTGGAATCCAAAAGTCAATGCCAGGCAACAAAAAAACTTAGTAGTGGATAACCCAATCCCCCCCCCCCCCGATTACATGGAAAGGAGATGGAAACTAAAGGAATGGTGAAGACGTAAGATTAATTTGATCATATCTATATCAAAGCTCATAACAGGGATGGAGGCTGTAAGATTCAACTGACATCAGTTTAAAGATAAGTTTGAATTTTAATTTTTTTTCAGAAACTTGCATTTCAGTTAGGATATAGAGTAGGTAGTGAATATCTATGAAAGATAGAGATGTAAAGTGTACTGTAGTTTTGAACATATCAACAAAAATCCAGTATTGCAGAGATTCTCTTGAAAGTGAAATTGTTATCCGGATTATTGTCTGGGGAGATGGTCATACATTTTGTCTTTGCTATGCATTATTAGTTTTATGTCTATAATATGAGACCATTATAAATATACAATTAGTTTTCAAAACGTAAGTCTTCAAAAACTTAGATAAATGACAGTAGCTAATGTCATATATAGTATACTTTCTTGTGTCAACAGATTTTAAACACTAAAAGTTAGGACCATAGAATGCTATATTTCTTAAACCTATAAAATTATACTTATATAAAAATTGATAATTGTAATATTGCCTTCAAATTCATAACATTATAGCAAAAAATGATATCAAATATTTCTCAGTCAGGCATTTAATTTTCCATTCGTCCAAAACTGAAGTTATTCATAAACTGATTTTACCTGGGAACTATTGCTTAATATTTGAAGCAAGTCCACCATCCCCAATACCATATCCTCCAACGCCTATTGACGCCAAGGGCCTCGGTTAGATTTTGCCAGTCGTGTCTATCAATACTTCTGCATTCATCATCACATACTTCACGCCTCCATTCCTCATGTCACACTTCACGGCTCATAATCCTCAGCCATGTATGCCTGGGGCTTCTAACTCTTCTAGTGCCTTGTGGAGCTCAGTTGAAAGTCTGGTGAACTAATCTCTCTTGTGTGTGGTATTATGTGTGTTTGATCATGGGAAATAAATTCAGAAGGTTATATGATTAAGGTACTCTATTCTAGGTTATAGTAAGTTATCTGTTGTTTACTGTATACGAAAATAGGCAAATCTATACGGACTGTAGACAATTTCTTTAAAAAAATATTGGAAGTGATCGTGCATCATTAAGTTTGAAATTGTTTGTTATGCACTAAAGTTTACTTAAACAAATCAGATGAATATTGAAATATAACGTTCTATAACTTGATTTTCTGTAATAGAACAATTTACTAGTTTATGTTAGTCAATTGAAAAATTAATATAATAATAGCTTGGTGGATATTAATGAATTAATTACTTCAATATTGAGATGCTTTGAGTTTAATGACACTATAAATATTATCATTATTTCAATTACTTGAAACATTCCTTATAATTTATAGATTATTTTGTGCATACCAATTGGTGCATTAATTTCCATTTGTTAACCAAAAATCTTTTTTTTTTTTTTCAAAACGGTTCCCTTGAAGTTAGTTTCAATCTAAGAATATTCTTTTTAGCAAACTTGGAATCAAATATGTTTCATATAAAATTTTAATTCTTTATTTACATTATATAATAACTACTACACTGTAATTGTCCAGTGGCTACTTTCCTCTTGGTAAGGGTAGAAGAGACTCTTGAGCTATGGTCAGCAGCTCTTCTAGGAGAAGGACACTCCAAAATCAAGCCATTGTTCTCTAGTCTTGGGTAGTGCCATAGCCTCTGTACCATGGTCTTCCACTGTCTTGGGTTAGATTTCTCTTGCTTGAGGGTACACTCGGGCTCACTATTCTTTCTCGTTTCTCTTCCTCTTGTTTTGTTAAAGTTTTCATAGTTTATATAGGAAATATTTATTTAAATGTCATTGTTCTTAAAATGTATTATTTTTTCTTGTTTCCTTTCCTCACTGGGCTATTTTCCCTCTTGGGGCCCCTGGGCTCATAGCATCTTGCTTTTCCAACTAGGGTTGTAGCTTAGCAAGTAATAATAATAATAATAATAATAATGATAATAATAATAATAATAATAATAATAATAATAATCTATTGAATGCATGTGCACTTGTTTTTATTGATTTTCATTAAAGAGTAACAATGGAAAGCCAAATTGATATTAGTTTTTATATGATATTTTATGTTTTTATGTGATATTTCATTATGTTTGAGTTCGCTTATCAAAGCGTCTTATTTTTCTTAAATTGTAAGAGGTTTTAATTCATAAAATATTTTTCAGGATAAAGATGACTGCATTTTAAGATTTACAAATGACTGACATTAGATTTAATGGCAATGTCAATTATTATCACAAGAAAACTTCTGACATACCGTGCACGTGGAATCTAGGACCTGTGACTTCAAGAAGTGAAAAATACACTCCATGGTTTGAGGTTTTGGGGAGAATTGAAAATGTTTTAAACATTTATGTACAACTATTTACAGTGAGGCTTCAAGTACCAAGATGATATCTAATCAAAAACGTTGAAGTTAGTTGTTATAATAATTCAATTGCAAAATTAATGATTTATATACACTCCATGGTTTTAGGTTTTGGGAAATTCATAATCTAAAAAAAAAAAATGTACTTTAGAACTATTTACAGTGATGCTCTAAGTACTTTGATATCACCTAATCAAAAGTTAAAGTTACCTGTTAAAAATCAAATGCAAAATTAATGATTTTCTATAAATCTTAACATCATTTACTGTCTATGCCATAATGCTTTCTTTTTACATTATGTTGCTTAACACTTAATTCTCATAAACGGTACTGTTAGTTATTTTATTAGGAAATTTCAACAAAGAAATCAAGTTATATACTTTATCTACAGCTTAAAATATCATGGAATCACCACATTAACCACTTTAATCACTATCTCAGCTTTTTGCCATCTTACATTTTGGTAAATTTACTGTAAGCCTCAATATAATATCTCACTCTCACTAATGTATTTTCATCAATTGAAAATTTTAGTTTAATTATTTTTCTATATTTAGTATATTGGTAATACCTTTTGTTTTTTAGGACTATAGGATTATAGGACTTTATTCTAATTTCATTTGGCCACAATGCTTTTCCTTCGTCTAATCCTATATGGGATAACGGTTTTATACTACTTGAATTTGTACTTAAGGGTTATCAGTAGCAATAATTTCCAAATAGCATCTGGAGTGACTCAGAAACATAATCATAATACTATTATAAAACTAAAAACAAATTAGCTAAAACTTTTGGTAATAATATTAAATGGCTAGTTTTTCTCATACAAGCATTGTGGTATCTTTAAGTCATTTATTTTTACGAAATGATATAGAAAATATTCAATCAGATCATATGGTATGTGTTTGTAAAACTATATTTTTCCAAGTTAACATGTCTTATCTTTACTCATTACACTCTTGTATCCTAATGTCCAACTGATCACCATTTTCTCAATCAGGTGAGGTCCTATTGGGTGATGATCTGTTTTTATACAGTGATTTCAATTCTTCATTGTATTTCTATGATACTGTGCTTTGTGGCACCTGTCAATATTAGATTAAGTTTGATAGATTGAAAAGCTACTTGATAATTCGATGTCTTTAACTCTGTTTTTTAGCTTATGCTATTACAAGGTTTTGTTTCAATCCTTACTTCCCATTAGGCCTTCTTATTCAATGAATATGTATTGGTCCTTAAGCTTTGCCTTTAATTAGCACACATCTTTTGCACCTTGTGAAATGAGCTCCTTGATCTAGCAGTTGATTCGGTGTAACTTCAGAGGTTCAAACTTGTAGCTAATGTTTTTTAGGATGAACAGGTTGACATGAGTCTTTCCTCGTAGTTTATTATGACATCTAATTCAACTTTTTCACTGACCTTCAGATATTTCATATTTTGTGGTCATTACTTTTCATATATAGTTTAATCATTCCTCTTTTCCTTTCCTCATTGGACTTTTCCCTGTTGGGGACCTTGGGCTTATAGTATTCTACTTTTCTAACTAGCGTTGACAATTAGCTACTATTGCTAGGCTGAATCCCTCGTCAGGCTGGGAGGAGCGAAAAGAAGAAAAGTCCCCCTTTGTTCCTGTTTGCTAGGTCGGCTAACCCTCCGAAATTGGGGGAAGTGCTTTGGTAAATAGAGTAGACTTGCTTTTTCTGAGTTCTCTGCTTAAAAGCAACATATCTGAATAAGTTTCAGCAGCAGTAATTGAGTTCCCCTTTTCCTGCACCGTTTGATATTAAACCTGCTCGTGATGCTGAACAATTTGGAGAATTGTATGTGATATACATTATTCGGTTATATCATAATTATTACCATACGTTTTTGGACTGGTTTGAACATATGATAATAAATTTCGCTAAGCTATCAAGTTCATGTTGTTAGTAACTGATTATATATGAAGGTTCTGTAGTCTCTTCTCATGGATCTTGCTGAAGGTTGATATTTTATCATTGGTATATTATTGATGGTTTGATGGGGTAGAAATGCCAGCATTTTTAAGGAATTACGGATTTCTACAAAATGTAAAGCCTATCTAGACTGAAAAAATACCCTTAATCAAGTCCTGAAACATGGTAACTCTAATTTCTGAAAATATAGTTCTCTTTTTAGGATAGGTTTGTTGTCTAATCTTTTTATATAGAAAATATGGATCTCCTTCGGAGATATAATGTTTCCTTCAGATCTCAGTTTATCTGAAGTCTTCCTGTTTGTCTCTTCTTTAAGGTACAGTAAAATCCTTTTTCTTCAGTGGTTACCGGATGAAAATAATAAAATTGAATTTTAGTTTTAAATATTTCAAGATATCTGGAGAATTAAATGGTTTTACAAAATCAATAGCTAGTTCTTGCTTATTTTAATAATTGTTCATGCTGGTTTCCTTAGATATTCATTCTAAGGACACCTAAACATCCATGTTTTTTCTTCTTTGGGACTCTTATTACTAGTTGTAAAGCTTGTAAAGAAAATTATGTAAACGGTTATGATCATCTTAGCTCAGTTCAAAATATATTCCTTCATACATAGGTTTGCAAAGTTTTACAAGGCTTTTCTAAGTTTCTATGTTACTGTATGTCTGACTTAATGAAATTTATAAGCCTCTCTAGCTGACAGTTTTGAAAGGGCCAGTTTGGTTTCAAGCGATTTTAAACTTTTCCTTGACTTTTTTTTTTTATGAGGGGTGTATATGGTCTAGTTTGCAGTAAATTCTGATATCCCGTGTTTCCTCTTGGTTCTGTTGATCTACTCTGGACATTCATTACTCTACAGAGCTGTTTGTGAGCAATCCTTGCTTGTAGATCCTTTCAAATAATTCTGTTTTAAAGATATATTTTTATCACTTTTGATATGAGACTTTTTCTGGCACTTTTTATTTATAAAAGTCTTGCAGATTATCCCATGTTTTATGAATTCTCTTCAGGCAACGATTGGTTATTGGGCAATGCCTTGGTTTACCAAGCTTTTGTGGTTATACTCCTTAGTTCTGATTTCCTTAAAACTTCTTTCGTAGCAATCCTTGGTCAATGGAGCTATGTGAGAAACTCTTTAGCCAAGGATTGTGGAAAATTCAGGCTTAACGTGTATTTTTTATGTTATTTTTTTTTATTCATTAGTCTATTCAGTAATCTTGGAATTCTTTATCCATTGATTTATTTGGGATGTTCCTTGATTCAAAAAACTATTTGGACACTTATTTGATTTACCAGTTTTGAGTATTTCTTAGCTTGTAGAATTTATTTTTAGTACCCACTTTGTCTATGGAGTTATACGAACATTTATATGGCCACTCATTGGATAATGAAGTTATCTAGGACATTCCTTGATCTGAAAGTTATTTGGATCTCCTATGGATCTCTTGCCTATGAAATTAAAGCAAGCTTTTGTCTATGGAGTTATCTGCTACACAACTTGGTCTAAGGAGCTATTTTATTCATTCATTGGCTTGACTATTTCCTTACTGTTTGGTCCATTCAGTTATTCGTGACCCATCTTGGTCTTCGAAGTTTTTTGGACACTTTCACCTCTGTTGTTATTTGGAATGCTTAAATGGAGCAATCTGGGATTCTTTTATCTGTATAGTTATCAGAATGGTTTCTTGATTCAGTAAGCTATCTGGGTAATTATTTGACTTATTGGTTAATAGTAACCAACGCTTGCATAATGTTTTATACCACACACTAGTTTATTATGGATTTAACAGAAACAAGTATTTTATATATATATATATATATATATATATATATATATATATATATATATATATATATATATATATATATAAATTGCTCATAATATTTTGGGAAATAGAAATAATCTATGACAGGTGTTGAAGTTAACCCCAAAAACTTTGATTGTTAATGAATCATTAACTATAGATCTACTGCATGAAACAACATAATCTAAATAGTGTGGCCGTTGATTGATATTAGAAAGGATCTTTCGTAGAATAGGACTTTCTGAAGGCGACATCAGTGAATTGCATAATTAGATGAAAATTTTCATTTCTTGGATCGTTAAAACCTTAGCTCAAAGGGGTTCTGTTTAGCTAAAGGGTAGGAGAAGAGTTTGGAATTATATGGCTGTGTAGATAAAAGTGTATTTGTGATTATGTATAAAATGGATGGGATATAAACTAGATGAATTTTGATGGTCAGTCCAAACTAGGGAAGCTCCTTTAATTACTAGGTACTTTAAGCATTCTAGTAATCTCTCTCTCTCTCTCTCTCTCTCTCTCTCTCTCTCTCTCTCTCTCTCTCTCTCTCTCTCTCGGGGCTACATAAATATACCTTGAATATCTTAAAGAACAACTTGCTAATTGTTAAAATTAATTGGAGATTTTGTAAATATTTTAAAATAGGATTGATTTATGAAGTTCTCTTTTATTCTAACTTGATACTCGCCGCCAATTTCAGAGCTCCCCCTCCCCATCCCTGATCCTCCCTTATCCCAAAATTGGAAATGTTTTAAAAATACCAAAGATTCTCGCCTCATATGGCTGATGAGTCTCCCAGTGGCCCCCTCCTCTTTGAGCATCAGCATTTGCCATATTATTCCTCACCATAAAAAGGGCTAAAGGGTCCATGAGGTAGATCCTGATCTTAACTAGAGTTTCCACTTGTTCTTTTGGACTGTTATTTTATTCCCCATGTACAGAATTGGTTCATTCTTTTACTGGTGTCTTGAGAGCTGTAGCTCAATGTGTTTGATTGAATATATTGTACTTGTCAAAGGTCAGAAGCTTGTTTTGGTAAATATTTTGGATTTTAGTCTGCTTATTGATCCAGTTGTCTTGTCAGTGTAGGTTTTATCCTGACAGCTAAAGTCATGAAAAATTATTGTTGTGTTATACCATTGTTAATTTGCTCAGAAGCCTCAAATTCTTCTAATTTTAATGGTTTATCAGATTTTATCATATGTTATTAATAATTTTGTTTAAATCAAATATTTCAAAATATTTAAGAAGCTTATATTGTTGGAGGTTTTAATGTCAAATGTACAGGTTTTGGTAATATTCAATTTCTTAGCTAATTTGTGTACACTTGAGTCAATAACAAAAACATCAAATTTGTTATGAACTGTGTAATGCAAGTAGTGAAATATCTATGTAATGTAAAAGGATTGTGATTCAGACATGTTTGTGCTCTTTTTGAAGTTAATGTGTAATCAATGATAACTATCATTTCCAGTTTCTTTCTTTTTTCATAATTTTAAGTTCAAGTATAATTGAAATGTTAAAGATTAATGATAATTGTACTTAACGTAAGTGTTTCAAGGAATTTGGTAGGAGTGTCATTTTCAAGTCTTAAATGTCAGAGTTTTCTATTATGGCGAGATACCTGGGCTCTCTGAAAAGGTGCACAGCTCGGTTCAGAAATTCCATTTTGTTTCTTGTCTCCTGTCATTTGGGCCAATGACATAAAGGAGGGATAAATAACACTTTAATCATTTTACATAAATTGTGTAATAAGTTTTCGAATATCTTGTAGTTGAAGGGGAAGCTGTCTAGGTTTAGGTGTGTGTTTGTTTTGTTTAACGGGTGGGAAAATTGACTTAGTATGAAGAATAGGTTTATAAATCGTTAATGAAGAATCTTGTCAGGTTTTTGTTTTAAGTGCAATATTTTCTGGATTAATGGCAAAGATTTTTTTTTTTATTTTTTACATTGGTCAAGGTAAGAATGTTTTATTTCCATAAAATAGGTATGTTTACGTATCGTCTTAACAAGTGTTTTAATTAAGCGTTGATTTCTAGGTAGCTTTTTTGGTTAATGCAATACTGATGTGCACAAATATTCTTGCCTTTAAACAGTACCCTTCCTTGTGGGAAAATTCATAACTTTGTAAGAGACATATTAGGTATTTTACACTTGCAAAGTTCACAATAATTGGGATAGCATATTCAAAAGTTTGTTAATGCCCTAAATGTAGATAATTTATAATCATCTTTATTCCTCTTCTTAATTCATTATATATCTTGACAATGTACAAATATTTTAAGACTATTAACCTATACACTAGATTGTGGGCAGATTCATTCTCGACATCTTTTGTGTAGCCATTTTAGCTTCATTTCGTTTGTTAGATTACCTGGCCTTCTGGTCATTTTTCTTTTTCAATTTGATTACTATCATATACCTATCTTGAACTTTGACTAGAAGTTCAATGATTAATGATTACTCACAAAGTAATAAAAAACCCTACTCATTATTTGTTATGAATATCTCAAGGAAAACAAGAAGGAAAATACTTATTGATGTCTAACGAAACTAATGAAAGTAAAGTCATTTTGAAAAGGGGTACAATTTAAAATATTACAGTAAAATATCAAAAGGGGTACAATTTTCAATTTCACAATACAATAGGTTATGTCTTTCGATGTCTCTTAGTGTTTCAATCTTGCCAAAAAACAAAGACCTACCTTTAACCTTGCAAGTAATTATTTTTGTGCCCACAGTCTTCAAGAATACAATAGAGCTTTAGAGTCATTTGAGTATTAAATGGAAGATTATAACATTAGATTATAAGGGGTTGATGGAGCTACAAAAGTAATGAAATATGGGCATATTGAATATTGCATAACAAAGTAACCTTAGTACTGTATTACACTTTTGTTCCACGACTCGGTGAAATAGAGTAACACACACTCTCTCTCTCTCTCTCTCTCTCTCTCTCTCTCTCTCTCTCTCTCTCTCTCTCTCTCTCTCTCTCTCTCTCTCTCTCAAAAACCAGAAGGGGTAGTCATCTCTTTTGAAAACCAGAAAGGGTACTCTCTCTCTCTCTCTCTCTCTCTCTCTCTCTCTCTCTCTCTCTCTCTCTCTCTCTCTCTCTCTCTCTCTCTCTCTCTCTCTCTCTCTCTCTCTCTCTCAACCAGGATTTTGGGTAGGCGTTATTGGCAGTGTTCCTTTAGGCCATATTTGCCCTAGCTTTATTAACCTTCAACTCTACCTCATCCTTTCCTACCTTCATTCGTCCCTCTGGCCGTACAGGCTCTTATAAATGTTTACTTCAAAGTGAAGGCCCCAACTCGGGGCTATATTAATAAATTCAATATAATCTCCCCTCAGATAATGTTCTTTCTTATTTATAATAGGTAGCGATTTCAATTGTTTTTTATGTAACTTAGACTCTTAAGATTGTTATTCATCGCACATCAGTATAGCAAAACCATTTGTAAATTTTGATCCTAGATATCAGTGTCTGATTTGATTATTATGAGAATTTTGCAAATATTAAATATTGGGACCTTTTACTATTTAAGTGTTATGAATTCCACTGCAAGGAATGAGGGATTGTTGTGCTAGTTTTGAGTGATTGGTGTGAGATTCTTATGGAGAGGTTAGGTTGTTCTATTGCCAGTTTCCTTTCAATAGGTCATGTCCCAAGATGGACATTGGAAGTGAGTCGTTTTTATCAATATTTCCTTAAAAAATTCAGACTGAAAGGATTTTAGTTACGGATATTTTTTATGTAGATAGGTACAAATTAGGACTGCAGGTTTTTTCAAATAGAATTATGGTAGGTTTTATTTGTAATTTACGTAGCATAGCTTCTGAAGGAATTTCATTTAACTGTGACAAAGTAAGAAATATACTTTATCTATCTAGTAAGTAAAACACCCAGCCAGTCAGCCCAATGGCAAGCTTCAAGCTCGAGTTTCTTTAAAAAAAAAAAAATATTTTTACCAAGAATGTAGAACCCTCAGCTTCACTCCTAAGAACATAAAACCCCCAGCTTCACTCCCAAGAACGTAAAACTCTCAGCTTCACTCCCAAAAAACCTAGAACCCTCGACTTCACTCCCAAGAACGTAGAATCCTCAGCTTCACTCCCAAGAACGTAAAACTCTCAGCTTCACTCCCAAAAAACCTAGAACCCTCGACTTCACTCCCAAGAACGTAGAATCCTCAGCTTCACTCCCAAGAACGAAAAAACTCTCAGCTTCACTCCCAAAAAACCTAGAACCCTCGACTTCACTCCCAAGAACGTAGAATCCTCAGCTTCACTCCCAAGAACGTAAAACCCTCAGCTTCACTCCTAAGAACATAATACCCCCAGCTTCACTCCCAAGAACGTAAAACTCTCAGCTTCACTTCCAAAAAATCTAGAACCCTCGGCTTCACTCCCAAGAACGTAGAATCCTCAGCTTCACTCCCAAGAACGTAGAATCCTCAGCTTCACTCCCAAGAACGTAAAACCCTCAGCTTCACTCCTAAGAACATAATACCCCCAGCTTCACTCCCAAGAACGTAAAACTCTCAGCTTCACTTCCAAAAAATCTAGAACCCTCGGCTTCACTCCCAAGAACGTAGAATCCTCAGCTTCACTCCCAAGAACGTAGAATCCTCAGCTTCACTCCCAAGAACGTAAAACCCTCAGCTTCACTCCTAAGAACATAATACCCCCAGCTTCACTCCCAAGAACGTAAAACTCTCAGCTTCACTTCCAAAAAATCTAGAACCCTCGGCTTCACTCCCAAGAACGTAGAATCCTCAGCTTCACTCCCAAGAACGTAGAACCCCCATCTTCACTCCCAAAAACGTAGAACCCTCAGCTTCAGTAAACAGAGCATATGAAAAAGATGCTATTTTAATTTTTTCAAATGCCTCTCGCTATATGATAATGAATATATTAGAGTAAAAAATTACTTGAAATTTCAGTATAGGCCTAAATATTCTAGATTTTCTATGTTGACTATGTTTTTAACGTAAAAGTTTATTTTTTAATGTGATTTAATAATAAAGAAATGCTTTAAAGATCAAAGTCCCTTTGGAGGAATGAGGTAATAATCTTGATTTGCTGAACTACCTAATAAGAATGTTTCAGTCCTCATGATAAATAACGAAAGATTAAACTTGATCTTTTTGTTTATAGAGATTTGAGTTTGATGTTTTCTTTAATAGCATATATTTTCCTAACAATAATTAGCTTATATAGAAGTTATATTTGCAGGTCCTGTGTTTGTCTATCAGTTTTTATTCTGATTTAAAACGCGTAATTGATTCATCAATGTTAAATGTAATTATCTTGGAGAACTGCTCGATATTATAGATATTAAATTACGTAATAATCTAACGATAAATTTGTCTTCGTCGGTAATTCTTAAGTGTCTTATATTAAAGGTATTTAGGACACAAAGACGTTTATATTAAAAAAAAAAAATAACATATTTGTTATCTAATATCCGTTTATCATGTGTTAATTTTTACTAGAGGATGTCATACTTTGCTAACGTTATCTCTGTCTGTCTGTCGGTCGTGTTTGAGCTCATTCTTATAACATTAAAAGAAAATAAACTTGATTTCAATTTGGGTTCATCTAAAGACTGTTAATAACTAAAATTCAGAGTGTATGAAATTATTTTAATTACTAAAAATATCTTGATTATAACTATTTTCGACCGTAACTCGTAGTAAAATGTTGTTAATAACTGAAATTCAGAATGTATTAAATTATTTTAATCCCTAAAAATAGCTTGATCATAACTATTTTCGACCGTAACTTGTGGTATATATAATAAGTTTCACAGGACCTGCGTGAAATACTTATTAGAGAATTATCTCCCTGGATTATTGGCTGAGGACATCTTAGTAAATAGATATAAGCTCTTGAAGGTATAATAAACGTTTATTAGCAGAGGATAGTATAGGAAATATATCTATTTATAGAGGGTAGTATTATGAATAGTTATAACTAATATATCAAAGGGTTTATATGCTGAGGATAGTATATTGTAGTAAGAGATTATAAGCTGAAGATGGTATTTAGTGGGGTTGACTTTATTCAATTCTCTGGGTGTATAAAGCAATTGAATTTCTAAGAGTAAGCCTATTGTAAATTTTTGAGGTAATGTTTGTAGGCCTAATTTTATTAAGTGTTATATAAACTTAGACAAATCTCCAAGTGTATAAAACTATTAAATATCTAAGAGTATTATGAATTTTTGTGATATTGGTTGTAGGCCTAAGTTTATTATTAAGAGTTATATAAACTTAGAATGAAATCTTAATCTATCTCAAACTTTAGGTATATATTCAATTAGAATAACGTTTCATAAAACTTTTATTCGTTTGTTAAAAGAAAACCATTTTTGTTTATTTTTTTATTGATATTTATATTAAATTTATGCTTTATTGTTCAGAAGAGTAACATTAGCTTTATAAAGTGTTCCATGTTAAATTAGCCTTAACGTTTTAATTAGGATTTGTTTTCGAAAACTATTACACAGCTAAAGTGATTCAGGTGTCCACATGTAAGACGAATGTGTACTTCGGTCCGATCTGACTGTCTGCTGGGATGAGCAGCAAGGATGGTCAGGGCAGTAGTCTTACGTATGTCTTCTCTTTTACCCGACTCAATCATGTGCATGAAATGGGACGAGACAGGGAAGCAACTTGGCATTTGTTAATCTTGTCTGCTTTTGAGTGAGCTTCAGGTGTCTGTAGTAATGGATCGCTGTCTGAGATTGAACACAGGCTTGAAAATGACTCTCTTACTTATTTCAGAGTTAAAATTTGTTTTTTATTCTAAAGATATTAATAACTACTTCTTGTGTAAGTGTATAGTTTCACCTTTTATTAAAGAATTAACGTAACTATAATAGCTGGAATCTACTTTATAGTAATGTAAATAATGATGTAAATGTTTTACCATTTAACTTAAGGAGAGCTTCAAACTATCCCTGAAGCCTTTAAATCACAATCCTGATATCATTGTTTGTAAAATTATTAATAAAAAAAAAGAAAAAAAAAAGGAAAAGGAAAGCATTCAAGGACCTAGTAACATTGCTTCATCAGAAAAAAAGCTTTGCATTAAGTTTCTGGTTACTAGGTGGGAAAGGGGATGGCCTTGGTGGGCTTTCCTTTTCCTCCTTTATTTATTAATAATTTTATATTTATATCAGATAAAGCACTACTTCATTACACAGTCATGCAATGTGTAACTCCAAATGCTGTGCTTCGAACGTATCTACGTTTTCAAAGAAAGAAAACGGATACTCCGGATAAACAAAGAAACCGAAACATTGTCATTTGGTGCTTCATATTGGATGATGGGTGACTCTACTAGGGGCCATTCTTTGTCGACTTTTGAACTTGATGACAAATGTTAAGTTTTCTTTTAATCTAGGGAGTTTAAAGCTTCAGAAAACGGGCTTTCATGAGTTTGATATATGTCATTGACTTCATAGTGTTTGTATTTCAGTTATATTACTAAACTGATTGCACTGAAACCTGTCTCATGTGACGTTAAATCTTCTACAATAAAAGCCTTAAACGAATTTCTAAGTTTTTCTTCGGCCATATTGTGTTAGTTGGAAGGTTTGAGTAGATATTTAGGTATACATGTGTACCTAAAATCTTAATTCAAGATTGAATAAGAGGCTTTTGAGGAATATTAACTAATGGAAATAACAATGTCATTTATTATCATGACTTTAGTCAGGAAAAAATCTATTAGACAACTGGATTAATAAAGGGACTTTGATCCAAAATGAAATACCGAGATACAGTTCGGCCATCTTGACTTTGTACTTTATATTCATAAAACATTGACACTGCTGCTCTCATACCCCAGTAGGGGGGTGAACGAACTCTGTATGTGGGGGTTGAATAACAGTCCAAACGAACAAGTGGCTAGTTGGGAGAGAGGACTATTTCATGAGCCTTTTGGCCCATTTTTGGTGGGGGAATAAGGAATTTTCTGCTGTTGGAAGGGGTAGGGGGCCGTATAGGGAGAACACTCTGTCATATGTGGTTTCATTTAGGGAGAATACTCAATTAGTTTTCTTTTTTCTTTTCTTTTTTATTTTCCCATTTCCTTTCATAATTTTTCCATGTTTTTATATTTTTATTTCAGGTTTTCTTATTGTATACTAGGGTAACTAATAAAAATTGTAATATAATTTTCATATGCATTTTATTTCGAAAATGTTACAATATTCAAATACTGTTAAAATGACTATTTGAAGTACAAATATTGAAAGATTATATATATAACAATCACAGTTTTGAAATTTTACAATCAAGTGACATGCTCTATTAAACTGCCTAAATCCCAATAAAATATATTTCAGTTGAAATGATTATCTCAAATATTTTGTAAATAATAGGTGCTACTTTGTTAAGTATCGTCTGTTGCATAGATAATTGATATAGAGGAAAATACTTTGATATACAGGAGCAAGGGTCCTGAATGACAATTTATGGCAAAAAAAGGGACATGTCAATACTAATGGTATAACCACCATTATATAAAAGCAGTAAAGGTCGATGTGCAACAATTGGACGTCAATACTTAGTAATATGATCATTACTCACTACTTTTATCATATGTTCATTATAGTCAAGAGCTAGAAGTTATTTACTCTTGATATAGTGTGCAAATATCTTGTACCAAATATAATCAATAAACCCTTCCCAGCTCTGACCATTATGAACCTAGGATGACAATAATAGTCAGTAATGCCCATATATTAACATTGACGTCCAAATGCTGGGCCATCTACCTCTAATTCAATATGTAGTTGTACCATTAGCAGTATTCACTTTTTTTGCCATAAGTTAACTTTCAGGACCCTTGCTCTGGTAGTTTCAAATTTTTTTCATCCATACCAATTTTTCATATACAATTGACATTATTTAGTAGCACTTATTATTCAAAACAAAGTATTTAAAATTCTAACCACTCTACAGTTATGAGTTAAATAAGCATCTTACGTCTCAAGTTCTAATGATAAATATTTGTTTAATAAACTTGCAAATGACAAAACATAGCTTTATAGATTAAAAGCAACTGGTTTTAAGCTTATGTTATCTGCTTTGCTACCTAAATGTGATAAAATCCTTAATTACCATTTTCAATTAACGTGCTATTCATAGTTATTTTCATTGGACTTGCAAAGCAATATTACCTATAAAAGTTTTGATAGGTTTACATAATAATCTACATTTCCATTATTATAGAAACTTTCAATCCCAACACTACGATCTAATCTCCCTAAAAATACTCTATCAAAATACTATGTTCAAATAAATCTCTCTGGCATTCACTAAATGCCAAGAAAAAACCCAATATTTTTTTCTTTTAAACCTACAGTGAATTATTCTTCCTGTTGTTCTAAATTATCAATCACAACCAGATGCTTTATGTATAATTCCTCCCTTCCTGCAATTCCTCCCTTCCTGAAATTCCTCTTTCTCACAATTCCACCTGCTGCAATTACTCTTCCACAATTCCCCATTCCTGCAATTACTCCCTTTCCACAATTCCCCCTTCCTGCAATTACTCCCTTCTTGCAACTCTTCCCTTCCTGCAATTACTCCCTTCTTGCAACTCTTCCCTTCCTGCAACTCTCCCCTTCCTGCAATTCCTCCCTTTCTTACAATTCCCCTATTACTCAATTCCCCCTTCCTGCAATTACTCCCTTTCTTACAATTCCTCTATTACTCACAATTCCCCCTTCCTGCAATTCCTCCCTTTCTTACAATTCCTCTATTACTCACAATTCCCCCTTCCTGCAATTACTCCCCTCCTGCAATTCCTCCCTTTCTTGCATTCCTCTTTCTCACAATTCCATCTTCTGATAATTACTCCCTTTCCACCATTCCCCCTTCCTGCAATTACTCTCTGCAATTCCCCCTTCCTGCAATTCCTCCCATCCCGCAATTACCCCCCTTTCCTGCAATTTAAGAAATGCTGATTTGAAAATGCTTCACTGATGGCTTCCTCCTCTCAAGACTATGATAAAAAAAAAAAAAAAAAAAAAAAAAAAAAAAAAAAAACTATGATTCCCCAGAACTCAAATTTCTTTCATAAAACAATTTTAATATAAATTCAAGTTTGTAAAATGCTCAAAACTAAAGCTGTTATTAACTATTTGGGCTATATTCTAGACTAAGAGTACGAGGTAGTTAATTACATCTTTTGTATATATATGCTAAACTTAAAACCAATACACAAGAGATTTAATATTTTTGATAATTATTTCAATGTTTTGAAACAAAGATGCTCGTTCACTGGATTGCAAAAATAAACGAACAGGATTTACTACTGCAAATAAGCATTTGGAATGTTATAAGTGACGAGAATTATTTAAATATTGACATTTTGGGAAAATTATTAACTTTACGAAAAACACAAACATTTGATATGAGGTTTTGATATTAAACTTACAAACACCTCAGAAAAAGAAGTTTCCAAACAATCTAAAATTTATATTTTATTGTGAATATAACCTTAATTCTATGAGAGAGAGAGAGAGAGAGAGAGAGAGAGAGAGAGAGAGAGAGAGAGAGAGAGAGAGAGAGAGAGACATACACGATTCCCTTCACAAATATTCAAAATGATTCTATTCATGACTTTCCTTACTACTTGTTATACAAGATTACAAACAGTTGCTCGTAAGAAATCTAAACTTAAGTAAAAAGTAAAATCTTGATTTAGTTGTCCCTTCGTCTCACTGTATTATAGGAAAAATTATTCAAATTACTAGAATTTTATATGAAATTCTCATTTAAGCAAAATATGACATTATTGCAAGAGGGAAGGAGATATGTCGACTATTTTGGAACAAAAAGTCAAATTCTTCCCTTTTTTTACTTTTCTAGTATATTAAATAATACCAATACTTATGCACGTGTTGGTTACTGAAATATGATAAGCTATTCCCCTCCCCCACCCAGGAAAAAGAGCGCGCCACACTTTTTGGTCCAATATCTTCTAAGAAAATCATCTTTTACTTTTTTGAGAACATAGTCCTAGGTTCTAAGAAGACATAGGCCTAGAATCTAGGAGAACACAGACCTAGATTCGACTTTTTTTAAAAAGAACATTCAATGACAGTTGCTAAATAATTTGGTGACGAAGTCTCTCGAGAGAAATGAAATGGTATACAGAGATGAAACGTTATAGATAACAAAAGATGAAATGGTATAAAGGCGTGAAAGGGTAACATAGACACAAAGATGAAAGGGTATATGCAGACAAAAGATGAAATGATATAAAGTTAATGTAATGAAAGGTTATATTCACATGCAATTTAATATATATCAATATACAGATTGTAGAATGAATTTCAATCAATTGCTCAAATTATGATTAATGTTCATTTTTCCTTCATAGTCACATTTAGATAACTTGTTTACAGCATTTTACACAATTCTAAAAATGATAATGCCATCTAGAGGAAATTGACATTGATTTAACAGCTAGTTAATCAAAACTGAAAACTTAACCAGCAAATTTCCTAGCAAAAAGTCCTTCCCCATTTACATTTGTTGTCTTAATTGGTTGTTAGTTAAATTTCTTCTATTGCCAAACACTCTTCCAATAATACATATAAAATTGATTAATCTATGATCACATAATATTACCGACTAATTATTCAAACAGGTAATAAGAAATCATCATCATTCAGTATATCAGGTATCCACCACTTAGTTTAAAGCAAACTAAACGATGAATTAATAATCAGGAAATTGCAATCAGAATTTCAAGTGAAAAAAACTCATTAATGTTGACCTGGACCTAATTCTTGGTGTTTACAGTCTACTATAAAAAATAGCCATACGTGTAATTTTTAACTTGAAGATGCACAAAATTAAAAACTAACAAAAATTGGCTTCATATACACTGGCATTTTATAACTCGAAGAGAAAAAAATATAGCTATTTTTACTAATTCGACTTAATAGCTTCAATAATTAAATTGTCGGCTTACAGAAATAAAAACACTTTGATAAATAAAAATAGAACCAATCTAGCAACATTGTTCTAAAAGCTTATATTTCTTATTTACTGTAACTCTACTAGTTTTTTATCTTTAGTTAGTGATTTGTATTGAACCTATGGGATATAAATGGAGTGACCATCGTAACAGTAATTGCTATTAAACCTATGTGATATAAATTAAATGAACACTAACAGTTAGTAATTGCTACTGAACCCATGGGATATAAATGGAGTGACCATCGTAACAGTAATTGCTATTAAACCTATGTGATATAAATTAAATGAACACTAACAGTTAGTAATTGCTACTGAACCCATGGGATATAAATGGAGTGACCATCGTAACAGTAATTGCTACTGAACCCATGGGATATAAATGGAGTTACCATCATAACACAGTAATTGCTACTGAACCCATGGGATATAAATGGAGAGACCATCGTAACACTGTAATTGCTACTGAACATATGGGATATACTGTCAATGGAGTGACCATCGTAACAGTTATTGCTATTATACCTACGGGATATAGATACAATGAACATCATAAGAGTGATTGCTATTGAACTTATGGGATATAAAGGGAGTGACCATTGGATCAGTTAGGCATTACTATTGAATCTGTGGGATCTTAATGGAGTGACCATCGTAACACAGTAATTGCTACTGAACCTATGGGATATACTGTAAATGGAGTGACCATCGTAGCACAGTTAATGGTTGCTATTGACCTTATGGGATATAAATGGAATGACCATCATAATGATTGCTATTAAACCTAAGGGTATAAATGGAGTGCCCATCGTAACAGTGATTGCTATTGAACTTATTGGAATATCAATGGGTTAACTATTGTAACACATTGATTGCTATTGAACAAACAAAATATAAATGGAGGGACCATCATAACACATGACCCACAAAATTGGTCAATTGGGCATTTCATGATATTTGCAATATAGTAGTGTTATTATGATGCTCCAAAAATGCTTTATGATCGACTGGCCTCTTCAGTTGAGACTATTTGGTTCTTGCTTGCAAACTTTCTGTAAACGTTTCCTGTTAAAAATCGCAGAGCATTCGCTGCTGATTTTCATCGTAAGTGCATACTTGCTGTTTATTTTTCTGCATTGAGCAGGAGGATATACGCACTTTCCTCCTTTTTTTGAGTGTTATGGTCTGAAAAATAAATAAAGGATGTTAATTGCACAGATATATAGGTCTTAAGATATTTTACAGTGCCCGTCTATATCAACATTATACATTTGATAAAAGGTTCTGCATGATCAACTATAACTATGAAATATTCTAATGTATCAAAAATAAAATAGAGGAAATAATAATATAAGACATGTCCATGAGATTTATGATAGGAAATATTATAACTAAAAGAATATCTTGTAATCGTGGAAAAATATTGTCTTCTATATCCTAATAAGGAAATATCAGACTACCTTATTGACTGACCTCAGATCATCCAATGTCTAATAGGAGCTCTCCCTAATCCTTAGGAGCTCACCCCCTAATCCTTAGGAGCTTGCCCTAATCCTTAGGAGCTCCCCCCTAATCCCTAGGAGCTCCCCCCTAATCCCTAGGAGCTCCCCCTAATCCCTAGGAGCTCTCCCCTAACCCTTAGGAGCTCGACCTGATCCTTAGGAGCTCGACCTGATCCTTAGGAGCTCCCCTAATCCTAAGGAGCTCCCCTTAATCCTTAGGAGCTCCCCCCTAACCCTTAGGAGCTCGACCTGATCCTTAGGAGCTGCCCTAATCCTAAGGAGCTCCCCTAATCCTAAGGAGCTCCCCTAATCCTTAGGAGCTCCCCCTAATCCTTAGGAGCTCCCCCTAATCCTTAGGAGCTTCCCCTAATCCTTAGGAGCTTCCCCCTAACTCTTAGGAGCTCGACCTGATCCTTAGGAGCTGCCCTAATCCTAAGGAGCTCCCCTAATCCTAAGGAGCTCCCCGTAATCCTTAGGAGCTTCCCCCTAACCCTTAGGAGCTCGACCTGATCCTTAGGAGCTGCCCTAATCCTAAGGAGCTTCCCCCTAATCCTAAGGAGCTCCCTGTAATCCTAAGGAGCTCCCTGTAATCCTAAGGAGCTCCCCGTAATCCTTAGGAGCTCCCCCCTAACCCTTAGGAGCTCGACCTGATCCTTAGGAGCTGCCCTAATCCTAAGGAGCTCCCCTAATCCTAAGGAGCTCCCCCTAATCCTTAGGAGCTCCCCCCTAATCCTTAGGAGCTCCCCCCTAACCCTTAAGAGCTCGACCTGATCCTTAAGAGCTGCCCTAATCCTAAGGAGCTCCCCTAATCCTAAGGAGCTCCCCGTAATCCTTAGGAGTTTCCCCCTAACCCTTAGGAGCTCGACCTGATCCTTAGGAGCTGCCCTAATCCTAAGGAGCTCCCCTAATCCTAAGGAGCTCCCCTAATCCTAAGGAGCTCCCCTAATCCTAAGGAGCTCCCCGTAATCCTTAGGAGCTCCCCCTTAACCCATAGGAGCTCGACCTGATCCTCCAGGAGCTGCCCTAATCCTAAGGAGCTCCCCTAATCCTAAGGAGCTCCCCTAATCCTAAGGAGCTCCCCTAATCCTAAGGAGCTCCCCCTAATCCTAAAGAGCTCCCCCTAATCCTTAGGAGCTTCCCCCTAATCCTTAGGAGCTCAACCTGATCCTTAGGAGCTGCCCTAATCCTAAGGAGCTCCCCTAAGCCTAAGGAGCTCCCCGTAATCCTTAGGAGCTCCCCCTAACCCTTAGGAGCTCGGCCCTGATCATTAGGAGCTCCCACTAATTCTTAGAAGCTCCCCCTAACCCTTAGGAGCTCCCCCTAATCCTTAGGAGCTCCCCCTAATCCTTAGTACCTTGCCCTAATCCTAAGGAGCTCCCCCTAATCCTTAGGAGCTTCCCCCTAACCCTTAGGAGCTCGACCTGATCCTTAGGAGCTGCCCTTATCCTAAGGAGCTCCCCTAATCCTAAGGAGCTCCCCGTAATCCTTAGGAGCTCCCCCTAACCCTTAGGAGCTTGGCCCTGATCATTAGGAGCTCCCACTAATCCTTAGGAGCTCCCCCTAATCCTTAGGAGCTCCCCCTAATCCTTAGTACCTTGCCCTAATCCTTAGGAGCTTGCCCTGATCCTTTGGAGCTCGTCCTGATCCTTAGGAGCTCCCCCTAATCCTTAGGAGCTCCCCCTAATCCTTTGGAGCTCCCCCTAATCCTTGGGAGCTCCCCCTAATCCTTAGGAACTCCCCCGCTAATCCTTAGGATCTTTCCCTAATTCTTAGGAGCTACCCCTAATCCTTAGGAGCTCCCCTAATCCTTTGGAGCTCCCCCTAATCCTTAGGAACTCCCCCCCCCCTAATCCTTAGGAGCTCCCCACTAATCCTTAGGATCTCTCCCTAATCCTTAGGAGCTCCCCCTAATCCTTATGAGCTCCCCACACAACCTTAGGAGCTCCCCCTAATCCTTAGGAGCTTCACCCTAATTCTTAGAAGCTCCCCCTAATCCTTAGGAGCTCCCCCTAATCCTTAGGAGCTCCCCCCTAATCCTTAGAAGCTCCCCCCTAATCCTTAGGAGCTCCTCTTACTCTTTCAATTTATCCCTGAAATTCCCTCTAAGAGATACTAAAAATATTTATGAAAAATTAAATGCACAAATTCTAAGGTAAAATAGGAATTATTGACACTAACAGTTTCAGGTGGAGAATATTACATAGTATACGAGAGAACAGTTCTCTGTAAATGAATGCTTAAATGTAGTGTTTTCATTCTAATAAAAAAACTATCTGCTACTTCCTAAATTTATCAAGTAAATGTATAATTTTTGTAACTAAAATACCTTACTATATTTTCCTTACATATTGTATAGATCCTCCAGAGTAACTGCAGCTATCTTATCATATTAAGTAATTAGTTTAAGTAGATTTTATGGTTAAATCTTCAATCAATTAACCAACTCATTACCTCTGCCAATGAAGTTGGGAGGAGGCTTTGTTTTTGCCCGTCTATGTCTTTTTGTACATGCATACATATACCAAGGCACTTCCCCCAATTTTGGGGGGTAGCCGACATCAACAAATGAAACAAAACAAAAAAAGGGGACCTCTACTTGCTACGTCCCTCCCAGCCTGACAAGGGACTCAACCGAGTTCAGCTGGTACTGCTAGGGTGCCACAGCCCACCCTCCCCCGTTATCCACCACAGATGAAGCTTCATACTGCTGAATCCCCTACTGCTGCTACCTCCGCGGTCATCTAAGGCACCGGAGGAAGCAGCAGGGCCTACCGGAACTGCGTCACAATTGCTCGCCATTCATTCCTATTTCTAGCACGCTCTCTTGCCTCTCTCACATCTATCCTCCTATCACCTAGAGCTTTCTTCACTCCATCCATCCACCCAAACCTTGGCCTTCCTTTTGTACTTCTCCCATCAACTCTTGCATTCATCACATTCTTTAGCAGACAACCATTTTCCATTCTCTCAACATGGTCAAACCACCTCAACACATTCATATCCACTCTAGCTGCTAACTCATTTCTTACACCCATTCTCTCCCTCACCACTTCGTTCCTAACCCTATATACTCGAGATACACCAGCCATACTCCTTAGACACTTCATCTCAAACACATTCAATTTCTGTCTCTTCATCACTTTCATTCCCCACAACTCCGATCCATACATCACAGTTGGTACAATCACTTTCTCATATAGACCTCTCTTTACATTCATGCCCAACCCTGTATTTTTTACTGCTCCCTTAACTGCCCCCAACACTTTGCAACCTTCATTCACTCTCTGATGTACATCTGCTTCCACTCCACCATTTGCTGCAACAACAGACCCCAAGTACTTAAACTGATCCACCTTCTTAAGTAACTCTCCATTCAACATGACATTCAACCTTGCACCACCTTCCCTTCTCGTACATCTCATAACCTTACTCTTACCCACATTAACTCTCAACTTCCTTCTCTCACACACTCTTCCAAATTCTGTCACTAGTCGGTCAAGCTTCTCTTCTGTGTCTGCAATCAGTACAGTATCATCCGCAAACAACAACTGATATACCTCCCATTCATGGTCATTCTCGTCTACCAGTTTTAATCCTCGTCCAAGCACTCAAGCATTCACCTCTCTCACCACTCCATCAACATACAAGTTAAACAACCACGGTGACATCACACATCCCTGTCTCAGCCCCACTCTCACCGGAAACCAATCACACACTTCATTTCTTATTCTAACGCATGCTTTACTACCTTTGTAGAAACTTTTCACTGCTTGCAACAACCTTCCACCAACTCCATATAACCTCATCACATTCCTTCCCTATCAACTCTTATCATACGCTTTCTCCAGATCCATAAACGTAACATATACCACCTTACCTTTTGCTAAATATTCATATCTGCTTAACTGTAAAAATCTGATTCATACAACCCCTACCTCTTCTAAAACCACCCTGTACTTCTAAGATTGCACTCTCTGTTTTATCCTTAATCCTATTAATCATTACTCTACCATACACTTTTCCAACTACACTCAACAAAAAAACTTCCTGGCCACAATTTTACTTATAGAGTAGCGAAACTTTCAGGGATTTCGTGTTATGATTAAACGTGAAAGCGATTCAATTTTGAACGTCTGAGGTCAAAGGTCAAGGTCAAGCAAAAAGGTGACCGAATTAACCTTATCTTAAGGCCAAGTTCTCACATGGTTATAAAATAAGCTACCGTAGTGGAGGTCTGCCCTCAGGGTGCTCTTATAGTTCTACCTAGATTCACCATCTTACTAATATTGCATTGAACTATGGAACAACTTATCAGACTGATTCATTAACCTACTGTAGTCTCGATTATTAATAAATTTTTTCTTTTTTTTTGCTTAATGTATATACTTCATCCAATGACTAACCTATTCACCACTATTAAACTGGCAACCTCGTCTTATCAGGGTCACGTCTTTAACATGTTAAAACACAGAACAATAATACATGTCTTTTGCCCATGAATAATCATTGTTACCTTACTTAAACTAAAATAATATTTCCAACCTTATCCATTAACTATATAATCCTGCCTTTATCAACCATTAATTGTCATATCCTGCTCTTGTCCCTTGACCAAGCTATCACACTAACCAAATTATTAACCTTATTCTAAGTCAACAAATGAATTATTGTTCGAATATTATAATGTTTGGATCAAGTAAAGATAAGCACCCCCATAACTGACTAGTATAGAAAAGCACCCCCGAATTTGTGCAAGTAAAGAATAGCACTCCCATATTTGAGCAAGTAAAGATAAGCACTCCCTGGTCTTGAATAAAAGCAAGTAAAGATAAGCACTCCCATATTTGAGCATGTAAAGATAAGCACATTATTATAATTATGGTTTAAACTTTAAACACAATAAATTATTTTGAAATTTTATTGATATATGAAATATAAAATGAAATATACAACACTGAAATAAGATGTCGAGTCCAGAAATCAAAAATACTTGTAAAAATTTAATTAAAATAAAACTGTCTTGCTATAGTTTCACAAAATCTATGAAACTTGTCGTTCTTGTTACGTTCGCTCCACATGAATTCATGCAAATAAGAGTTCAAAAATTCTCGTTTACATCCTATCATCCGTTTTATTCTTATTTTGTGTTTGTTCCAGTAGCTCTCTACTGCTTGTGTATGAACGCCTGTAGTCCTGTCAACAAAATTCACGGAGTGGTTAACTGTATGATGCGTATATCCAAGGTCCCTTTCAATGTTCCTGTATGCTTTCCATTGATCACTGTGAATAATTGTTCCAGGCATAACTACTTTCCTAATTATCGGCAACAGTGTTTCGGCATTGCGCGAATCAACAATCTCCATATAACCCAGGGATGGTGATGAAGTAGGATCTACTATTCCAAATACCCATAGTGGATTCTGGGGAGAACGTCCTCTATGGTGCTTTGGTTTATGGCTAAAACAAGATTCATCAATTTGTACCGTTGTGCCTGGTCCACCAAGCTTGATAGGGTTCCTTTCAAAATGTTTCAAGCAAATTTCACGAAAAAAGCTGAACATGTCAATAACTGTCACTTTTGAAACATTCAATAACTGTACGGTCTGCAAAACACTCAGTTCCTGACACCAGTAGAAGATTCCTTCAATCCACTTTTGTAAAGAAAGCTTTGAGCGATAAAAAAACGAATCTTTGCGAATTGATTCGTAGTGCTTATATTTACTGCATTCCTTAACTTGGCACTTCCAGACATATTTGTCTTGTATTGAAGAACGTTTTGTCCACTTCATTAAAATGCTACAATGAGGGCATTTTAGTTCAGCTCTCAAAAGTTTCTGCTGCTTCATCCAGTTAATTGCAGGAGTCGGGTCCTCAACCAACAGTGGCTTAAGAATTTCTTCATACAGAGAACGGTCCATGTTAAGGGTTTCTCTCAAGACTTTATACGACTTTCTGAGGTATATCATGCTAAAAAGTAAAATCTATCCGAACAGCAAAAATTATATACTCAAATAAGAAGAGAAAACAACTCGTTAATGTAACTATTTAAACTATTCAGAAGAGAAAACAACCTGTCAGAACATAAATAATCTATCAGAACAGCCAAAATGATATCCTCAAATAAGAAGAGAAAACAACTCGTTAACGCAACTATTTGAACTATTCAAAAGAGAAAACAACCTGTCAGAACAAATTAAATAATTTTGAGCAAGTAAAGAAAAGCACTCCCGAAATTGTGCAAGTAAAGGAAAGCACTCCCATATTTGAGCAAGTAAAGATAAGCACTCCCTGGGCCATGCAGGGGTGCTTATCTTTACTTGATCCTAATGTTTTTACATTACCGAATCTTTAGCAGGAGTCTGCATGACACTCATATTTGTAAGTTCATAGTATTTGGTACTCCTTTGTATGAATCTTAGGCTCACGTTATATATTGTAAAATAATTCAGAGACAAACAATGTCTTAGGTTAAGATGTGTATCCTGCAACCCTAAGGATTAATATCATCATAGGATTAGGTCTTAGAAGGTACCCACTTATGATCAGCCGGATTGTCCACACATGGTTTTAAAATCACAATCATACACAAAATAACAGTGACCAGGCAAGATAGGGAGACACCAAGCATACGTGTGTATAACCAGTGGCTGAAGTCAAAGTGGCTTATGTGTACGCTGGCGAGGGGTAGGCTTTTCCCACCACAAACCAGTTACTACTGACACCTTATGAAATTTAACAGGCGAGTTCCAGCCAAGCGGAAACCATAATCTTATCAAAGGACGATGGTTTGTATTTGTGTAGGAACATAGGAAATCCACCACTATCATTATCTTTTGACAATCAAATCAACCCTAATCTATCAGTAATACAATAATACTTTAGTCTTCTAACAAGAGCACTTAAAACCTTCGAATACCTTCATTACAATCTAGAATAAGTCTAACTAACAAATGTCAATGCAGTAAAGAAAGTCAATCCTAGTGTAATCTACTAACAAGTAGACTTTGCCTTGAAAACTAAGAATCAAATTATCATTGAAATTAAATGTAATTCATAAACTTGCCTCTCCTAATGCAAGCCATTGACAATCTATAATCATGAATCAATAAATAGGGCAAATCCAATTTCAATTTACTCAAAAGTCAATTAGACTTCAATCTGCTAATAAGCCAACATTTTTATTCCTAATACCATTCAACCCTAACAAACAATGCTCATTGATCCCTTACCTTTAAAACTCCAGTTACTATAGTAAGCTGGTAATCTTCATAGATTTAATACTCTCATTGAAGAACAGTAAAATTATAACCCTTCAATTCTCAGGGTTTCATTGCTCACTGCTCAAGATGCACCTGAAATAAAATGAAAATATTTTTAAAACACTCGAATTTTGTATGATATCACAACAGAATATAACAAATTTTATCAATTATCTTAAAGGACCTTTCAAAATGGAATGTTGCGGAATCATTGATATTAATGTATTGACTCTCATAAGTTTAGTTTCCAAAAGTGACAACCTATTGCCAGATATTTTTCATTCAATGAACAATATTAATAATCTACTTATCCTTAGTAACAATCATTTTTGGCTCAAACCATCAATTTTCATATATCTTAACTTCTAAAATTGCACAATTATTATGGATTCCAAGAGGGAAACTGTTTTACAGGAAGGGATACCATAAAAAGTGTATTACACCATGTATAAATGACAAACATAAATCACACCAAAACTATTGTGGTATGTGATGCCTGGGCTTTGGGTGCAAGAAACCTTGTGAAAGGCTGGGATACATCACGTCTAGACCATATTCGCCTAACCTACCCCAGGGTGCTAGATGGTTGTTTTCATTTAATAGTGTCTTCACCCTGTGTAACTAATCCTTTTCTTAATCAGTGATGCTACAATATCACTTAGTAAATCTCATATAGAGCTTCGTATGTACATCAAAATTACCTTATTAGACATCATTATAAATAGATTGTATTCCCCGAAAAGCACTTGTGACATGTCACAGCCGGCGAGTAAATGAAGATGACCTTATAATCAAATATTTTTAACCAAAAGCACTCCATAGGCTTTAAGATATGACTTACCTAGAATATTTTGAGACCTGTAGCATAGAAATTTAATTTAAAAGTTCAATACACTGTAGCTCAAAAGGTTAGTTAGTGAATATATCAGAAAAAGATTGAAATTTCCTAAACCCATCTGACAATAGCATAGATACAATCACTCACCACTAATTTCTAAAACAACAAAAAGTTGAGCCAACAATTTTTATTTTTTACATCTGTGTTGCTTTATATGTAAGTTATCATTCTCTTGCCCCTCTAAATTTAGAATAAAATATCCCCAAACAGTGAGTAATCAACTATTTTTTTTATTTTTTATTAAGGAAATTCCTGGTAGGTACGTAGGTAAGGGTATGGCATTCTAAGGGGAATAGGTAAGGGTATGGCATTCTAAGGGGAATAGGTAAGGGTATGGCATTCTAAGGGGAATGGGTAAGGATACATCAGTGTAAGGGTTGGGGAAGATAAAGATACAGCAGTCTAAGGTTGGGGGATTGATAAGGATATGGCACCCTTAAGGGGTGTCGCAACGTGGATGTAGCCCCAAGAGTAGTTAAGGATACAGCTTTAAGGTTAGGTTAGGTGGGGAACTTTAGGTTAGGTGGTGTTTGTGTTAGTTTCCCTTCTAAAATGTGATTTTTTAGTCATAACACCTGAAATTACAGTTAGCCCTTGATATTCGCAGAGGTTAGGTAGCAGAAAAGGTGGGAATAGTGAGAATCCGTGAATACTTGGTGCCCTAGGGTGAGTCAACTCATAACCTACTCACGCACTGCCCACTGACTAACATACTAAGTAACCCAATGTACATTCTAATATTGTATATATTTGGTTTCTATCACAGTATAAGAATTGCAATAGTGTATGAACACATTTCAGCAACTGTAAATGTACACTGTACTTACGTACGTACAGTACACGGTAACACTACATTATACAACACGAGTCATCGCTACACATATATAATGTAAGAAAACACTGTTGTTCCCATCTAATAACACTTGCTGATACTGAAGTGTATATTACTGTAATATATGTACAGTACTATCACTAAAGTACAGCTTAATTAGCTAAGGTAACACTTGTAAGTCTTTGCTGTTTTCGGCAGGTCAACTCGCACTGTTCTAACTCACCGTACATATAGCTTATATCTACCTTACTACTGTAAAGTACAGTTTTTCATATATAGTACTCTACAGTAGTTAATATAACAATAATGCTAATAGACAATGAATACACTAACATTAAAAATTAAAGGAATGAGTATCAGTACAGCACCACTAACCATTTACGTACAAAGTTCCATGCAATAAGTATGAAGCAACTCTTGTGCTGTTGACTGCTTGGCGCAGTAACATTGGAAATGAATGGAACGAGTATCAGTACAACACCGCTAAACATTTACGCACAAAGTTCTATGCAATAAGTCTGAAGCATGATGCAACTCTTGAGCCGTTGACGGTTTGGCAATTGTTGGGCACGTGGGGTAGCATAATGTACGTATCACTTTATACTAAAATCATTAAAAACCCACTTGATATGTACATGTTTTTTACATTACTTTTTTTGTATCACAACATGATTCTGCACAAAGTATTAAAGAGGGAGATGCACATGTGAGGAGAGACGATGCATGACCGAGGCCGAGTTAGTGAGAGATGGGGTGTTGTGCTGTACAACGCGAAGCATGCTGAGTGTAAAAAAAGCAAGGTAGGTTTGAAATCTTCTGGCTGCGAGAGTATTCGTCACGAAACAGCGAACACGCGATTTTCTATGTAATAGATTATACGGTTCTCAGTATAGTGAGCAATTGAATTTGCAAAGGTAAAACACACGAATATCGAGGGCTGACTGATACTTTGATGCCACTTACACGAACCATACATTTTTTTCAACTGGTTTTCTAGTGTTTCTTACGCATTTTTACCATTATCATTGCTGTAAATCAATAAT
>NC_090744.1:8663667-8683667 GCF_036898095.1 Palaemon carinicauda | reverse complement strand
GTCTGTAACCAAACATATATAATAGGATAACTCTGTTTTAATTAAAAAAAAAAAAAAAACTAAAAACTTCGTAGCGAATCTAGTTTGTCACGAACAACTTTTAGTGAGTTCAATATTCTGTGATGCTTTAAGATCGTAAAGGGAGAACATATTTTCCTGGATGTTTATTTTTTGTTAGGAGATATATTAAGCCATATTAATTTTTTTTCATTCTCGTTCTCTGTAAGTTCAAATTACAATCAAGTATACGTTTGGTCAAACATCTTGTGTACTAGACTATATGTTTTAACTTTCTGTATATATGTCACTTTTATTATCATCATTATTAATTACTATGCTACAACGCTAGTTGGAAAAACCGAATGCTACAAGCAAAGGGGCTCCAATAGGAAAGCATACCAGTGAAGAAAGGAAACAAGGAAAAATAGATTATTTTGATAACAGTAACATTGAAATAAATATCTCTTATATAAACTATAAACACTTTAACAAAACAAGAGGAAGATAGATAAGATAGAACAAGTGCCCCGAATATACCCTCAAGCAAGAGAACTCTAACCCAAGACAGTGGAAGACCATGGTACAGAGGCTATGGCACTACCCAAGACTAGAGAACAATGATTTGATTTTGAAGTCTCCTGCTCCTAGAAGAGCTGCTTACCATAGCTAAAGAGTCTCTTCTACCCTCATACAAACACAAACAATAATCGATCATTAACCTGAATCATTAATCGTTTAATCAGTAGATTCAAGAACTAAAACAAATAAAACTCAAAAGATGGAGTTAATCCTCCAAGATATTACATCCTTCCATTAATTAAACAAATCTCTCTCTCTCTCTCTCTCTCTCTCTCTCTCTCTCTCTCTCTCTCTGTCGTGAAAAAGAGTGAAGATAAGTTAGGACAATATCTGCAGCACTCGCTCTTGTCCTGTAAATAAATGAAGTCTATATTTGTGAGTAAACCTTTCTTGGAAGTTCTTGTTATCGTTGGAGAGTTAGTGTTGGTGGCAAAGGTTATTATTATAATTATTATTATTATTATTATTATTATTATTATTTATTATTATTATTATTATTATTATTATTATTATTATTATTATTATTATTATTATTATTATTATTATTATTATTTATATATATATATATATATATATATATATATATTGAGGTAGGTCGTTGCTCCTGGCGAGCTTCAAAGATAAAATAAAAAGGAGGATGAAGAGTCTGGACAACATATTTCAGTTTATTGGTGCAGACGTTCCGAGACTCATCCCATTTTCAAGGCTAAAATGGACATGTAAAACATTATAAGGAAAACTCAGGAAAAATATATAAAATACAAAAAAAGACAGTAGAAATTAAATTGAAATTATAAACACAGTTACAAGTAAAATCTGGAGATAAAATAAAATTAACTAAGAAAAAAGTATCTTAAGATTAAATATACAAAAATTAAAATTGTCTAAGGAGACCAACCTGTCTGGAACAGACTAGAGAACTAAGTGACTATCTGAAGGACAGCATTCAGGAAGAAAATTCTAAATTTGCCAGCTTAAGTGATGTGGAGGAGGAAAGAGGATAATTGGCTGTTTAGTTTAGGAACCTTTTCTTTAATCCTTAATGACTCTAATACTAGTAGAGAGGAGTTGTTTGGCGCTTGACCAATGATTTCAAAGTTTTTATATGTAATGTTGGTCTTGCATTTACTCGCATGTTCTCTGATGGTTGAGAATTCTTTGGTTTTGAGCGCACATCCAGTTCTATTACTCACTCCCCAATGAGCATCTATACGAACTTTCAGCAATCTTTTTGTGGAACCCACATAATTTCCGAGATTACATCTCGGACAAGTAAACATATAGACCACTAAAGAACGCATTAGATCGGGAAGAGAATCCTTAATTCTAAACTTCAAGTTCATACAGTACCAAAAAAGATTTTTTATTCCTCTTTGCCTTTTATAATAACGGAAAATATGGGAAACAAATTAAAAAAAAAGTAATTTAAAAAAATTGTCCGAGTCTGGATTTTAAACTAATGCGTTCTTCCGTGGTCTATATGTTTACTTGTCCGAGATGTAATCTCGGAAATTATATGGGTTCCACAAAAAGATTGCTGAAAGTTCGTATAGATGCTCATTGGGGAGTGAGTAATAGAACTGGATGTGCGCTCAAAACCAAAGAATTCTCAACCATCAGAGAACATGCGAGTAAATGCAAGACCAACATTACATATAAAAACTTTGAAATCATTGCTCAAGCGCCAAACAACTCCTCTCTACTAGTATTAGAGTCATTAATGATTAAGGAAAAGACTCCTAAACTAAACAGCCAATTATCCTCTGTTCCCCTCCACATTTCTTAAGCCGGCAAATTTAGGATTTTCTTCCTAAATGTTGTCCTTCAGATAGTCACTCAGTTCTCTATTCTGTTCCAGACAGGTTTTGTCTCCTTAGAAAATTTTAATTTTTGTGTATTTGATTTTAAGATACTTTTCTCTTAGTTAATTTTATTTTATCTCCAGAGTAAGAATTATTCTGGTATTTAAAGTTTCTGTATTTATATCTTAAAATGCTCTAAAACTTTGTAAACTTTCTTTATTAAGAGGGACTATATGAGATAAAAGTCTTAACCTCTTTTTCTAATGATCCCAAATGATATTTAGAAGCCCTAACTCAGGTTTAATCAGATTAATAACCAATTAAATATTTAATGTTTTATTTTTCCATCTAGATTTTATCTTTTAGGGGCCTTGGTCCCTTTTAATATAATTGGTTATTCCTCGGCATTAAAGAGATGTTATTCAATCTCTAATAATCATAAAAAAAAATGAATTACAAGAAAAACTCTGGAAAATGAAAAACGAAAACCATCGACAAAAAAGGATATAAGGATTTGGTATTTGGAACCAATGAAAAATAGTTTTCGATAAACTCAGACCAACTTTTATGACCGAATATTTTCAGAGCTTCGATAAAATGCGAAATTAATCTTTCTATGATTTCTGGGGGACCACCAAAGGGTCACGTTATTTGAATGGAAATTATGGTAGCAGTTCTGAAGGTCAGTGCTAATATATAATCTTGTTAACCCACTATGTTTTTTTTTCTCCAAACTATATTCGTTAATATACTTCGTATTTCCTCTCTCTCTCTCTCTCTCTCTCTCTCTCTCTCTCTCTCTCTCTTCATGAAGTAAAATTGTCTGAGATAAATCTCCTGAGAATTGAACAAAATATCTTGGCGATCTCTCTCTCTCTCTCTCTCTCTCTCTCTCTCTCTCTCTTCATGAAGTAAAACTGTCTGAGATAAATCTCCAGAGAATTGAACAAAATTTCTTGGCGATCTCTCTCTCTCTCTCTCTCTCTCTCTCTCTCTCTCTCTCTCTCTCTTCACGAAGTAAAATTGTTTGAGATAAATCTCCTGAGAATTGAACAAATATCTTGGCGATCTCTCTCTCTCTCTCTCTCTCTCTCTCTCTTTCTCCTCTCTCTCTCTCTCTCTCTCTCTCTCTTCATGAAGTAAAACTGTCTGAGATAAATCTCCTGAGAATTGAACAAAATATCTTGGCGATCTCTCTCTCTCTCTCTCTCTCTCTCTCTCTCTCTCTCTCTCTCTCTCTCCTCACGAAGTAAAAATTGTCTGAGATAAATCTCCTGAGAATTGAACAAAATATCTTGGCGATCTCTCTCTCTCTCTCTCTCTCTTCTCTCTCTCTCTCTCTCTCTCTCTTCATGAAGTAAAACTGTCTGAGATAAATCTCCTGAGAATTGAACAAAATATCTTGGCGATCTCTCTCTCTCTCTCTCTCTCTCTCCTCTCTCTCTCTCTCTCTCTCTCTCTTCACGAAGTAAAATTGTTTGAGATAAATCTCCTGAGAGTTGAACTAAATATCTGGACGACCTCTCTCTCTCTCTCTCTCTCTCTCTCTCTCTCTCTCTCTCTCTTTTCTTCATAAAGTAAAATGTTGAGATAAATCTCCTCAGAATTGAACTAAATGTTTTCATATAATTCATGTCTTTTGCAGTTAAAATAGTTTTAGCCTTAGACAAAGAAAATACAAAATTAATACAGTTTAAAATACAGGACTGTGAGGTTGAGGATACCTCATCCTGAGTCCTTAAACAAGTTAAAAGAAATAAGTTTTATTATCATAATTTAGTGTATTGCAAACGAACGAGGAGAGAATCTATATATTTGATAAAGTCACTCTATTGCTGAAATAATATCAGTATATTTACCAAAATATTGACTTTCTTATCATCAAATATATTTCTTCGGTAATCCTTCTCTAGCAATTAACATCCTCATAGAACAGCATTTATATATCTTTATTTTTTCTTTCATTTCTGTTTCGATTATCTAGTATAACTATAAATGACCTTTTCTGTCATTCCACCGCATCTCAAGTAATCTCATTTTCCAATCACGCATATGTATATCTAAAGTTTAAAGTTTATGTTAACCAATTCTATATTCAGCTTAACAACAAACTTGCGATTAATTATTTTTATGGAACCTTTAACATTAGAGGTTCTCGAACGCCTTCGCCAGTGAGTCGGATAACTTGATTGGAAATTCTCATTTCGACTTAGCGACCGAGAATTGTTCCACTAATTGAGTTCTGAATCATTTTCCAAGTGATTTCATTCGTGTCAGCCTTGAGAATTTTTGTTTTAAAAGCAACAGGATAAAAAAAAAACAATTGGATAGTATTACTTACAAATTGTAAAAGTAGTCGTATATATGACAGCTGAAATGACATTGCTTTTGTTCTTTCTGGCGACTATCGTGCAAAGGTAAACATTTGCTGGGCGGGGAAAAGCAAACAAGGTTTTTGGAGGGGGCTGAACGTTAAGCATTTTTGGATCATAAAAAAAAAGTTTTGGGAGAGAGAAAATTGAAAAAGATATTCCTAATCTATTGTTTGGCCTTGTAATCTTTTAAAAAAGAAATAAAATTATATATTTAGGCTTCTTTTACAATAACTAGAAATATCCTAGATCCACATTGGTTATGAAATGAAAATAAATGGGAGTTTTCATGAGAATTATTAAGTTTTATTGATATTAATATTATTATTATTCATTATCATGATTGAAATTGTTTAAATTATTTTTGATAAAATTATTGTTAACATTAAAAATATTAAATAAATATTTATATTATTTTTTCATAAATTACTATTAATATTCAAATTATCAAAAATATTATTATTAGTATTATCAAAAACATTATTTTATCTCATATTTCTTATGCCATGTTTTCATGAAGAATATTAATGGAATTCATTAAAAAAAAAATGTATCTGATAATCTATATTAGTTTATCATTATCAGAATCTTTTGAATTATTATTATTATTGAAATCAATATTGATATTAAGATTATTATTAACTCACTATTATTATTAAAAAATTTTGAAATATTATCATTATTATTATTATTACTTTAAATTATTAATATTTAAAAAAAATATTAGAAATATTATTTACAAAATTATTAAGATTATTATTGGATAATATAGGCAAAAAGCTTTTCCTAATTCAAAGAGTATAAAGAAATACTAAGATATCAAAATTGCTGAAAAATTCAGAGAAAAGAAAATCTTCTCAAAGCCCCGAATTATTGGGGAAAAAAAAAAGTAGGCAATGAAAATCCCTTACTCTAGATGCAGCAAAAGTAAATATTTATGGAAGCCTGAATGCTAGATTTCTTTACTCTCTTGGTACGTTGTTGTTTGTCCTTCTGAATAGTTTAGTGTTTTGGAAGAATTTTTGTTATTATAAGAGGATGAATTCGAAAGGCAGTTCAATTCATTTTGGTTTTAACTATGACTCTTTATGGGGGATCCTCATTATGATTCACTATTTAGATTTTTTATTATATTTCAAAACTCTCTCTCTCTCACTCTCTCTCTCTCTCTCTCTCTCTCTCTCTCTCTCTCTCTCTCTCTCTCTCTCTCTCTCTCTCTCTCTCTCTCTCTCTCTCAATTTAGGCATGTGTATTAGTTTTATATGTCAATATAATCTTATATATGGTAATATAAGTATAAGCATCAATTGATTTCAACTTCTCTCTCTCTCTCTCTCCTCTCTCTCTCCTCTCTCTCTCTCTCTCTCTCTCTCTCTCTCTCTCTCTCTCTCTCTCTCTCTCTCCTCTCTCTCTCTCTCAATTTAGGCATATATTCATTAGTTTATATGCCAGTATAATCTTACATATGGTAATGTAAGTATAGGCATCAATTGATTTCTCTCTCTCTCTCTCTCTCTCTCTCTCTCCTCTCTCTCTCTCTCTCTCTCTCTCTCTCTCTCTCTCTCTCTCTCTCTCTCTCTCTCTCTCTCCTCTCTCTCTATTAATTCAAATACGTATTAGTTTATTTGTCAACATATTCTTATGAATGGAAACGTAACAATAACTATCTATCGACCATTTAAATTTCTTAAAAAAAAAAAATCATTATATGCAGCTTTATCTTATAATCTGACATATTCCGCAAGATCTTTTAATTTCAATACTTTTCTTATGTACTGTTAAGCAATTGAACTGTTTATTTTTATTCTCCTACGCCTGTACAATAATTACTGGGGCCTTTATAGTTTTTTTTTTCTTATATCATTAGTATCTTTCAATTCTGTGATTCCTACTTCCAACGAAGGTTATGTTTTTGCCCCTTTGTTTGTGTGTTTATAATTTGTTTGTGTGTGCTTTTGTTTGTGAAGAACTTCCTTGCCACAATACTAATTGTAGAGTAGGCTAATGAAACTTGCAGCGATTAACTATTATATAAAAAGCTGGAAATTATTAAATTTCATTTTTCCCTGTCATTCGTCGAAATGATATAAAATATAAATTATTCCCATTATTAATGTCATTCACTTATGTTTTATCTTATTTGTAAATAAGGACAGATAAAATTCTTATATATTTTATTGACTAGAACTACTAAAAATCAATGAATAAATATGATAATAAATTTTATCTCATACTTCGTTTAAAGTGAAAGGCAAGGTCGCTATCAATCATCCCACCAGAGGCCCTAAAAGAAGTCTAAACCTCAGTGCTAACTGCATTTCAGGATGTACCTGGTGAGACATATTAAAGGTGATAACGATGACAGAAGGATTGAAGTGTTAGATGCCTTCCCAATATTGCTTATTTGACTGATAATAATACCAAAACTACTTAAAAAGTTGTGAATAAGAAAAACATAATACTAAAACTGATAGCGATGATAGGAAGGTTGACGCGTCTTTGTATATTTTAACAGGTCACAGTTAAAAATATGGTAATTTTTATCGGAAATCCACTGTAAAAATCTACTGTTCTCAGCCGTATTTCAGTAAAATACAGACACCCGTAATTTTTACCTTACTTTGTTACTATCTTTTACGGTTTGTTGACTGTAATATCACTCCTTCACGTCAATATATCCTCTTTTAAAATTGTAAATGCCTGGCAACATTTACTCCAGGATTTTTAGTTTTTATGGCAAATTCTTAACAGTGTACCTTCATACTAATACTTATTTGATTGATAATAATACCAAAACTACTAAAAAAAACAGTGAATACAGAAAATATGTTAATATCAGATGTGACAAGGATAACAGAAAGGTTGACGTGTCATGATATATTTTCAAAGTAGTGTTCATTTTGAAATTGACAATACCAAATATTGGAAACCTATAGCCAATCAGCTTTTACAGCTTTGCCTGAAGGAAAATATTCAACAAATGTAGGTTTTCTGAGCTCATACATATCTCTTTCAGATATGATGATGTGTAGGAGGTAAGATTGGTTTCCACGGCTCGTAGTTTTCCTTATCATTACCTCTACTAACGAAGTTGGAAGGAGGTTATGTTTTATCCCCTTTTTGTGTGTGTGTGTGTTTGTTTATGAACAACTTCCTGGCCACGTACATCGTTTAACTGGTATGTCAAAAGCTGGAATTTATTAAAATTTCGAAGGTCAAGGTCAAAGATCAAGTTCACGGCCAATCAAAATGTCAAGAAATAAGCTGCCGCCGTGGATGTCTGCTCTCAGCCGAGTGCCCCTCTAGTTAAAAAATATTTCACACCAAACTTTGTGAGAGATAGGAAAGTAACGTTGTTGGATAAGGAGTTATTTTATAGGGGTTTAGATTGCTTCGTTTAAATGTTTCAGGCTAAAGAGGCCTTTCTCAACATTACTTTTACTTGTGGTAACCAACTTAGATGATTAATGAGTGATATGCAATTACTGGTTACATACACGTTTAAAAATTCGCCGTAGAAAACGGTAAAAAATCCTAGAGTAAAGTTTGCGAGGTATTTACCGTTTTAAAAACGGATCTATTGACGTAAAGGAGTGTTATTACGGTCACCAACCAGAAAAAAAGATAATAACAAAGTAGAGTAAAAATTTTACGGCCGCCTGTATTTTACTGAAATATGGCTGAGAACAATTTATTTTTTAGAAGAATTTCCGATTGAAATTTCGGTATTTTTAAAACAGGAGAGATATAACGTTAACCTTTTGGGTAATGGTTGATATTAGGGTGAAAGGTAGAAGTGGGTTGGCTTACTAGCTGTTCACTCTTGCTCTTGCTTTGCAGTCATCAAACATTCTTAATCATACTGGTCTTCATCTGATAAAAATACGCCCAGCTTCAAAACAAGGTTGACTCCAACTTAAAGGATTTCTTTTGGAGTATAGACTAAAGCTATTTTCACTGTTTGCTTTGTTCGTTTAGAAAAAAAATCCTGCACAAATACTTTTTTAATTAAAAAAATCTAAAGATCCCCGAGACTTGAATTCCATCTAGATTTGCATATGAGCATTTTCTCTTCAGCCCCAGGCAGTCTAAAGATATTATGAACTCGCTTTTCTAAATGATAGTCAGAAAATTAGAATTTTACACAGTTTTTACGACGTCTTTTCGTCAACATCTGAGATAAAAGAATTTCTATACATTCTCACGTATGTAATCCAATACTAGGCTACCTGATAATATCTCTCTCTCTCTCTCTCTCTCTCTCTCTCTCTCTCTCTCTCTCTCTTTCCATGTGTATAATCCAATACTTCGGTATCTAATAAAAGCAAATCTCTCTCTCTCTCTCTCTCTCTCTCTCTCTGCTCGTGAGTATAATTCAGTACATCGGTATCTAATAAAAGCTACTCTCTCTCTCTCTCTCTCTCTCTCTCTCTCTCTCTCTGCTCTTGTTTATAATCCAGTACGTCTGCACATAATAAAAGCGAGTATATGTCTCTCTCTCTCTCTCTCTCTCTCTCTCTCTCTCTCTCTCTCTCTCTCTCTCTCTCTCCTCAACAGTTCTGTTTGAATAGTATTTATGACTTCAAATTTGTTTCGAACGGAAATTACATCCAGCATCATTTACGATAAATGCCTCTCATTCTCTCTGGATCTTTTTATGAAGCCCCGAATCAATGACTCTGGAAATTTTCTTTCCTTCGAAGCATTTGTCATTGTAATGATTCGATAAAGCGGAACATTTGGGATACGAGCACCACTGTTAAGTGATGATAATTGGGTTTTCTTCAGCTGGTTGAAAGTTGCGAGAGTGGAAGGCTTCAGGAACAGTCGTAGTAGTATTAGTAGTAGTACTAGGAGTAATAATAATAATAATAATAATATTGATGATGATAGTAATAATAATAATAAGTAGAGTTGAATATTATTGCTGCATCGGCAGGATTCAATTTCTTGTCCAATTTCTCAATTTTACGGACAATTCTCTTTACTGGGTTGCTACATTCAGCTATCAAGTCGGCGAAGTTCATCAGGTAGGTGAAGAATACAGTTCAGGTTAAGACTCGATGTATTTAACACAAGTACAAGTAATACTCGAAAAATACAAAGGACAAAGTCAGGAGTAGATCGCGACGCGTTTCGGAACTGCTTGCTCCGTCTTCAGGCGAGAAGTGAGGCTGTGGCTAGATCAGGGGCCTTATATATCCCGGCGCTGGTTCGTATAACTTGCTTGCTTGCTTGCTTAGATTGTCCAGCCAGTAATAATACTGCTGAACACGGACTCTTGCGTTGGCAGCCCGTCTCTGGGGTTGGATTATTGGGTATGTGCTGGGTCGAAACCTTTATTTATTTCAAAGCACAGATTAAGGATGTTTTTTTAGCACAGCAGTAACAGTCTCTCATGTCTGGTTCTGCAGCCGCCCAGCTCATTGAGCTTAGCTGCAGGTGTGACCGCTCAGCCCCTTAATCATAGTCATATAAGTTTAGCCACTCTGGCTTTGCAACTGCTCAGCATGGTGGCAAGTGTGGTCGCTCAGCACCAAGAGCATGACCGTGTGTGTGGACTAAGAATCACGACCACTTGGAGCCGAAGTGAAAGATTTTAGTGGTAGGTAAAAGTGTTGATAGCAGTAAGTCCCAGTGAGTAGGAGAGACTGGGAGAGGAGGGAAGAAACTTGAGTATTAGAAAAAGAGTGGCAGTTCAAAGCATAGATGCTTATCCCTGACCAGGGGGGATGGAATGAGGGAGCGAAGGGCTTGGGAGTCAAAGATAATGACTTTGATTACGAGCTGTAGTATCAAAGGGATCAGCTCATGCAAAGGTAAGGATGTGACTTGGGCGATGATGCAGGGGATTGACGTAAGGGAGGGAGGATTCTGACTGGGATTGCGAGCAGGTTCTGGTATGACAGCTGGTGTTGGAGCTGGAGTCGGCTTTCGAGGAGGTCTCTGTCGTGGTTTCCTCTGAGGCTTCGGTTCCTCTGTAGGAGTAGTCTCAGCAATGGGGTTGGAGATTTGCTGTGGTTTCAGTCTTCTGAGAAACTCTGGACACCTCTTGTTCCAGGCATGATGTGGTTTGGAACAATTGGGGCACTTTGCATGGGTTTCTCGTCCTTCATTGTGGGCATCAATGCAGGTCTGTGTTGGATGGGACCCACTGCAAACCCCGCAGACAGCACGGCTTTTGCAGTCGGCCTTGTGGTAACCAAACAGTTGGCAATTAAAACAACGGAGTGGTTCCTTTTCCAGGTCCCTGATGGGAAAGGTTCCCCACAAGCTTAAGTCCAAGTTAGGTGGAAAGGGACCAATGAAGGTGACAGTGACTTCTTTGGTGGGTGCCTTGCCTCTGCCTAACTTCCTCTTGGCCTGGGTAACGTTGTGGCACTCTTCGATGAGGGAGACTGGCAGTCTAGTCGGGTAGTTGTACACCACCGCTTTCCTCTGTTTCTTGGTGGGATCCAGGAAGGTAAGGGTGGTTTCCTTGTAGAGCTGTTTGGCGGTGTCTTGATCCTTTGGGGTGATAATGATATCACCCTTTAAGTTGGGTCTGGTTGAGAAGTTGAGGCCAGGTTTGCCAGCCGCCATGGCGGCTACTGCAGCGTATGTTGGAGTTTCTCCGGTGGCAGAGAGCTTGAATTTGGGCAGCTGGGTTTGTGTTGTTGTGATTGCGGCCGGTGGGTTGTCAATGGCTTCCTGTAGGAGTTGCGACAGGCATTCTGTGCAGTTGCAGTCGTCCGCATGTGGGACTGCTTGTTCAGATGTCAGGTTGTCTGTGGAGACTTCGAGGTCCATGGCTGAAACGTCGTCCAATGGCTCCGGAGTCGAGACCCGTGGGGTGGTAGTTGGTACCGCGATGTCACCTGGTGTTTCCGCAGTGGCAGCTGGTTCCGAAGGTGTGTCTGAAGCTTCCTCAGTTTCCGGTCTTGCAGGTGTCTCCTGGGTAGGTGTTTCCAAGGATGGTTCGTAGAAAGGGGCCTCGAATTTTGATTGGCCGAGCGGAGATTATAGGCTCGGGTGGCTGAGGTACAACGGGCTCGGCTCGGTCTCCCAGGCTGAGAGGTGGGAAGGGATCCTGAATTCTGATTGGTCAGGAAGCGCGCCAAGACAGCCAAATAGTCAGGCAAGCTCCTCTCTCGCTCAGAGGACTGAGCTGAGAGAGAGAGCCGAGCTTCCTGATTAGCTGAGGGGCGCGCCGAGACGGGCTCAGAGTCAGGGAGCCCATTCCCACGCTCAGCAGATTGGGATTCCGGACCTTGCTCGCCGCCAAAATCAGCGCTCGGCCGGACGGTTTCTTCATTTGTAGGAGTGTCATGATCGGGGTTGTCATCATTCTGGGGGTCCTGTTCTTGATTCCTAGCGTTGATACGACGACATGATGGCAGGAGAAACATCTCTTGAGTCGTATTCATCAATATTTTCCCCAGAGTTTTTTATTTTTATCCATTTTTATTTCTTCTGTTGTCTTTTTTCAAATATAGTAATTTCCTTCTTTATCATTTCTTGCACTTCCCCCTTCTTTTGATCATATCTCTCTTCTAATACCTTTTTTACTTTGATATTGGATTCATTTCTTTTCTTTCTGTTTAAATTCTTCCTTTCCTTTACGCCTTTTCTTATTTCATCATTCATCCAGGGTTGCTCATGTATTTTTTCTTCATTAAGAAATTTCCTTTTATATACTCTTGTCAATTTTTCTTCTGCAGCCTCTTTTATTATCAGGTCCATTCCTTCTATTCTGTCTATTTGTCTATCTCTTACAATTTCCTGTACTCTTGCAGTATATTCTCTTAAACTATTTTCATCTGTCCTAAAGTATTTTAGTTCCTCCCATCTTCCTTTATTAAAATTTTCAATCTGGTCACTCATGAATTCCAGGTCTATAGTGATCAGATTATGATTCGAGATGTCAAAGTTCAATTTTTCATCGTCTATATTCATTTCCCTAAAGTTTTTATACATTTGTTCGTTTACTAGGACGTAGTCTATTACACTTTTTTGTTGCAATCTTTCCCATGTATAAATCCCTTTACATCTTAAATCTCCATCCAATCGAGAATTATTTCCCCCGTTCCTGTCTAAATTCTGGTAACCTAAATATCTTACATGACCATTAAAATCCTCTAATATTATCAATGCCTCTTCTTAGTTAGATTTATGATAATTCTTTCACATTCCTGTTTTATCGTCTTATCCCTACTTTTGTCTTCTTCAGTCTTTCCTGCTGAAAAATAAACCAATAATAATTTAAATGTATGATTATATGCATTACACTTAACATATATCAGATCTTTACTTTTAGTTTCTATTTTTTTCCAATTCTAGACTGTCACTATTTCTATGAAGTATCATCAAACCTCCTCCTTTTTTATCATTCATATTCCTCATATTTCCTACTTTTTAACACCCTTACTTAAATTTAATCTATCTAACTTTTGGTGTGTTTTTTGTCAAGCAAAATAGGTTATTTCTACTATTTAATTCCTTCTCAACTTCTATCAGTTTTTGTTTTGTTAAGCATAGTATGTTCAACAAATAAATCTTAAAGTTTTCTTTTAATTCGTGTTTATATTCTTCTTTTTTTCTTAAATTTCGTGTGTGCCTTCCTCGTTCTGGCGAAAATTTTCCCTTCTGTGCAATTTTCCTTTCTTTATTAACCATCCTTCCTCACCAATTTGTCGTATTGTTTTTAATTCTTCCCTTAAACGCCTATCTTGCTTTCTCTCTCTCGTCGTTAGATCTGGCGCTATAAAGATTCTACTTTCTCTTGTTTCTGGACAATTTTTAAGGTTCTTAGCCTTTCCTATAATTGTCCACTTCTCTCTTTCACTTTTCATTTTTACTAGTATTGGCCTCGGTTTGTTTCTTTGGTTTCTAACATCTTGCCTATCAGTTGGTCTATTACCTATTTCCAACCTACCTAACCTGATTGTTTCCATTACTCCAACTCCAGTTACCCCTATATTATCTTTGAACAGTCGCTCACACCTATCCTTATCCTTTCTTTGTTTTTCCTCTGTGTTTCCTTCCATGCATTCCTCGACATTATATATTACCAGATAATTGTTCCTCTTTTCCTTTTCCATTATCTCTTTAACCTCTTCTCTAACTTTTTCCCTAATGTCTTCTACTGGCACATTAACTCGTCCTAACTTTGCCGAGCCTATTGAATCTTTTATCTCTATTATTGTGTGTTCGAGTACCTGTAGCCTATATATTAGGCTATCATTAATCTCCTTCATCTTTTTATACTCAACCTTCCTATTCTTATATGATCCCCTACATTCTCTACAAAACAAAGTGAGACTTTTGTTAGTATGCAGTACTTTATAATCTTCCCTGCCCATTTTTACACAACCATTGTGGAACCAAGACTCACAGTAGTCACAGGCGATTCCATACTACTTCTTTTTACCTCTTTGTCGCATATATATATGTCTGTGTGTGTGTATGTATGTATGAAAGAGAGAGAGAGAGAGAGAGAGAGAGAGAGAGAGAGAGAGAGAAGAAATTAAACTAGATATAAAAAAGGATCTAATTGAATGCTATGGGTAGAGAGAGAGAGAGAGAGAGAGAGAGAGAGAGAGAGAGAGAGAGGTAAAATTCCTATCTCTTTGGAAGTGAGAAACGGTGGGAAATCTGCGAACAAATTATCAAACGTAAAAAGCAATATTTTTATCACCATTAAACTTTTTAGAAGGAAATTAATTAGCTGATTTAATCCAGCCTGTTCGTAGGAAAAGCTTTCAGCCATAAATGAGAATTGTCTATTTGTTTTGCTTATTTGTATCATCATTTGCTTCATTTTTTTATACTGATATAAAGACAGAAACAAACATACGTACATATACACACACGCACACACACACACACACACACATATATATATATATATATATACATATACATTACACACACACACACACATAAATATATATATATATATATATATATATGACACCATACCCGTATATGTATTTTCCATATTTTAGCATATTACACCTGTACTAATGAGTTCTAACGAAACGAAAAGAGCAGCCAGCAAAACCTCTCTTAAAGACAACTTACGAAGCAGCCCTCAAACCTTATCTCCTCAGAGCACGAAGATGGAGACGGTCATTATGAAACTAGATTTGCTTTTGAATACCATCGTTCTTCTTTCTTGAAAGCTCTGCCATTTTCATGATGAAATCCGTACGGTTTTAAAACTTTCCTCCTTCCAAAAGGAGAGTATTAATTAAAAGAATATTACACTAAATGAATGAGTTTATGTACTAAGATATAAAAAGCTTATACGCCTGCGACTTGCTGTTGGATCATGTGTTGTTTTCAAGTAATTCTACTTTTAAACATCATTAAGGCGCCATATATACTCTAAACTCATCGAAGGGATGAGATCCTTAGCCTTAATGGAATACAGATTCCCTTCATAGAACAACAATTATCAACATAACAAAGGGAAGCGAGGATAATCAATTAGATACACACCATCTCTCTCTCTCTCTCTCTCTCTCTCTCTCTCTCTCTCTCTCTAGAGCTCGTGCAACTTCAACCTACATCGAAGTGATCCAATCTGAAAAAGGTAAAAATATTCAGGAAAAGATTTTTTGGGAAACAGAAGAATAAATGTCAAACGAGAAGACAAGTTCTAAAAAAACTCAAGAAAAAAGTAAAAAAAAAAAACTACGGAAAAGGGAACCGTAAAAGTTTTTAGAGATTGAAGGAAAAAAAGACAATGAACAGAGGAAAAAGGAACATAGGGAAAGGTGTCGAAAAAAAAAAAATAGTTAACTGTCATATGAATCACTTTATAACAGCAAGAATTTAATTGGGATGAAAACACTGAATTAGAGAAATCTTTCTTCATTGCGAGGAAACTTCATTAAGAATCTTGTCAGAAGAAAATATCTTTCCTCTTATCAACTAATACATCTTATTATAAATTCTCTCAGTCAAATGAACAATGGCAATTGTGAGAGTGATTGTTTGCAAAGTTATTTTGAGAAAGTTTCTATGAGCTTAAACCAGCTAAGCCGTTACTTAAGATCCACTTAGTAATTTAGAAAGCAAATGCAACTCCAGATACAGACAGAAAAAGGGGAAGAAAGGCAGTACTCGAAACACAGACACATCTACAAACACACATTCACACAAGTACATCACACACATACACACACACACACACACACACATATATATATATATATATATACATATATATATATATATATATATACACCTATACATACATACATACATGCATACATACATACATACATACATATATATATATATATATATATACATATATGTATATATATGTGTGTGTATATATATATATATATATATATGTACAGTATATGTATATATAACATCTGTTGATTCCCCATCTTGATATTTTACGTGTTCTGTGAATGTGTCAATATATGTATCAAAATTACTTATATAGCTCTGGTATTTCAAGACAAAAATATAATTCCTCTACCTTTACCTTAACAGTGTAAATACACCCAACGTCTGAACACTTTAATAAACAAGAGTAATCAGAGATTTTTGACCTTCGCCAAAGGTTAATGGAGTCGTCCATGGCCTGAGGTGTATCTATGATGGGAATTTCATCAAAATCGGTCCGTTTCTTTTGGATTTATCTTTAAATTGGCGACAAATGCAAATCCGGATCCGGATCATCTCCAAAATTTAATGGGAGTCTCCCTCGCCTGAGATCTATATGTAGTTGATATTTCACCAAACTCCATCAATTTGTTTCGACATTATCTCCAAAATTGTGAAAAAGGTAAACCTGGACCTAGAATCTGGATCAGGATCCGGATCATCTCCAAAATTTAATGGGGTCTCCATGACCTATCTCTGTATCTGTGGTGGAAATGTCGTCAAAATCCATCCTATCATTTTGGATTTATCTTCAAAATGGTGAAAAAAAGCAAATCTGGATCCGAATCATCTCTAAAATTGAATGGGGTCTCCATGACCTGAGATCTATCCTTGGTGGAAATTTCGTCAAAATCCGTCCTTTCATTTTGATTTTATCTTTAAAATGGCGACAAATGCAAATCCAGATCTGGATCATCTCCAAAATATAATGGGGGTCTTCATAGCCTTAGATCTATCCATGGTGGAAATTTCATGTAAATCCGTTCATTTGTTTTGTCATTATCTCCAAAATTATGAAAAATGCAAATCCGGATCTTGAATCCGGTTTCGGATCCGGATCATCTCCGAAATCTAATTGGGTCTCCATGACCTATCTCTGTATCTGTGGTAGAAATGTCGTCACAATCCGTCCTATCGTATTGAATTTATCTTCAAAATGGCGAAAAAAAGCAAATCTGGATCCGGATCATCTCTAAAATTCAATGGGGTCTCCATAACCTGAGATCTATCCGTGGTGAAAATTTTGTCAAAAATCGTCCATTTGTTTTGACATTATCTCTAAAATGGTGACAAATGCAAATCCGGATCCGGATCATCTCCAAAATTCATTGGGGTCTCCATAACCTTAGATATATCCGTGGCGAGAATATCATGAAGATCCGTCTGGCAGTTTTGAAGCAATCCTGTCAACTGACAGACAGACAGATAGACACAGACAAATTAGATAAATAGATAAACGGACTTGATTTTATAACCTCATTGACAGGGGTAATTATAGATTAGAGAATTCCTAATCAATACCATTTTCATAGTTCTAATCTGACTTACTTTTCAAAGACTTGGAATTAATGGCGTCTCACAGAGTCTCAGGCTTCGAATAAAGAATTAAATTATATATAACTCCATTTTCATTCCTGGATCCAATATTCATCGCGAGAAAGTGCTCAGGTTCGAATGGGGACTTCATTTCCTACAGTTTCATGAAGTTCAGAAGCAACTTTAGGTCTTAATTGTTCGGCGTTAGTTTGCCTTCAGAGTTTCTTGATTGCAAATACATTCTTCTTCCATATCCATTAGAAAAAACCAATTGTTCATGCAGTAAGGATGGTGTTAGAATTAATATTAGTCTGCTTTTGTGTTAAGTTGTAGATAAATGTAATCACTATACATTAACGAATGATAAAATTGAAAACAATTTTAAAATATTCAGCTTTGAAGATTACCCAGATAAAGTCAGATATATTCGAAATAAATAAATATTTCATTAGATAATATTATAATCTAATAAAATGTATTTATGGCGAATATTTTATGTTTAGATGTGGGCCAAAAATAGCAATTATGGGCCTTCGTTGATCGAAATAGCCAGGTCAATAATATAGTTAAGAATTTTATACTTTCTGTCTTTTAAAATCAATACCAACTTCATGATATGAAGGAGAAAGATTGGTAAGTCAATTTAATAGGATAACAAATTGATTAAAAATTTATACACAGCTAATATTAACTTCATTCATAATTCTATTCCTCCATCTTCTTGTTATAAGGTTTCTAAACTCATAATCTCGGTCTGTATAGCTTATTACCTCCGCCAATGAAGTTAGATGGAGGTTATGTTTGTGTGTTTGTTTTTGTGCGTGAGTTTCTTTCTGGACTGCTTCCTGGTCAAAATTTTAATTGTAGAGTAATGAAACTTGCAGGGATTAACTGTTATGTTAAAAGCTGGGGATGTTCAAATTTTGGAAGGTCAAGGTCAAAGGTCAAGCTCACGGTCAAGCAAAATGATCAATTTGCGTAATCAGCCATATGTTTGGACATCGTTGTCACAGACTTCAAAATTGGTTCATATTTGAGTGTATGAAAATCCACGCCAATTATACATGTTCGAAACGATTTCTTACATTCCACACTAAGAAGAAAACGGATGAACACAGCACCGCCAAATGTGTGGGGCAGATATTTACAGTAGCAACTTGGAATGTCATTTAAATGATGAACCTCTCAGTTTATGTCCTATCCGACTGTGTTTACCTTCATTAGACAGTGTATTTTATCCATTAGCTTCAACCGTATATTCTCTCTCTCTCTCTCTCTCTCTCTCTCTCTCTCTCTCTTACTGTGCCCCCTACAGCCTAGGTTGCTTTGAAATAACCTCCCTCTTTCAAGGTTTATTCAACATTAAAGTAACTGGGGTTGAAACAAACTTATTTTCATAACAGCTGTCGTATAAGTTCAAAATAATGAATAAGAATATATATATATATATATATATATATTTATATATATATATATATATATATATATATTTATATATATATATATATATATATATATATATTATATATATATATATATATATATACACGTGTGTGTGCGTGTGTGTATTATAGAAGAGGCTTCGTAAGAAAACTCTTCCAAAGAGAACAAACAAACAAAATAGTAGAAAAGATTTCCTCCCACCCGAGTCACTGGCTTTCTTTCAGGGATAAAGTTGACCTGGTGTTAACTCTTCCTTGTTCTCTCAAGTCTTTTTTTCCTACATTTTCTCTCTCTTAACTTTTCTATTAACTAGATTTATTCTTAATATGAAGACGTTAATATACTGCTCATCAAAATTATAGTAATTGCCTCCACCAAAGAAGTTGGAAGAAGGTTATGTTTTATGCCCTGTTTGTGTGTTTGTTTGTGAACAGCTTCCTAGCCATAATTTTAGTCGTACAGTAATGAAACGTGCAGAGATTAATTATAATGTAAAAAACTGGAAATAATTATATTTTGGCAGGTGTAGGTCAAAGGTCAAGGTCACGGTTAAGCAAAATGTCCAATTCACGTAATCAGCCATAAGTTTGGACATCTTTGTCACAGAGACTTAAAACTTAGTTCATATTTGAATGTATGAAAATCCATGTTGATAATACATGTTACGGTCAAAGATCAAGGTCAAGGTCAAGTGAAAGGTTAATAAATAAGCTGCTGCGGTGGAGGTCTGCGCTCTACTGAATGCCCCTATTGTTCAAAATGTTTCCCATACAACGTTACACTATTAATATCTGATGTGATAAATATATCGATTATTTTCATGTCCATTCTTTATGTTGCATACTATAAACAATAAAAGCTAAACTGTTATCTTATATCTATTATAAATAATAAAAATATTCCTATTCTAGAACTATATTCTATTCCTTTCCTTTTTGTTGTTAATTCAAATTGAATACTATTTATTCAATAAAGAGAATTACGAAATGAATTGACCGAGCTTCCTTCATTGGACTGTTCTTGTTTGGTTAGACTCAAATCGAGAAGATGGAAGACCCTTTGATGGCTTATCAAGGAAGAGTTCATTTGAATATCCTTTGAC
>NC_090744.1:8651167-8656167 GCF_036898095.1 Palaemon carinicauda | reverse complement strand
TGGGTACTTTCCTCTTGGTATGGGAATAAGAGACTCTTTAGCTATGGTAAGCAGCTCTTCTAGGAGAAGGACACTCCAAAATCACACCATTGTTCCCTTGTCTTAGGTAGTGTCATAGCCTCTGTACCATGGTCTTACACTCTCTTGGGTTAGAGTTCTCCTGCTTAAGGGTACACTTAGGTACTCTATTCTAGCTTTTTTCTCTTACTCTTGTTTTGTTTTATATAGGAAATATATAATGTTATTATTGTTCTTAAAATATTTTAATTTTCCTTATTTCCTCTCTTCACTGGGCTATTTTCCCTGTTGGAGCCCATGTGGTTATAGCATCCTGCTATTCCAACTAGAGTTGTAGCTGAGCAATTGATAATAATAATAATAATAATAATAATAATAATAATAATAATAATAATAGAATCAGTTCCTGAAATTATATTTTCCTCTTATCTATTAACGTACTCATAGTCCACCTTCCCAAATCCGATTGGATTTCCCAACTTACTGAATACTTAAGAGTAAAACAAGACTCTTATGATGTTTCTAAAGTACAAGGCAGTAACGGCAATGGCAACAATGCCAACAGAAATCGATAGAAACATTTCATTAAGATTGCTGAAACACGCGAGAGCAGGGACGCACTAATTTGGAATTTGAGTTCAAATGACAAGTTCGGGTAATAGTAGTAGTAGTAGTAGTAGAGAGAGAGAGAGAGAGAGAGAGAGAGAGAGAGAGAGAGAGAGAGAGAGAGAACTTTAACTATAGAAATTTTACGCATTTGTTTACGTTTGTTGAGAAATAGCTAACAGGAAATCTACAAAGATATATGCTTGTCTGTTTCAAGTAAGTGCTCTATTCTCTCTCTCTCTCTCTCTCTCTCTCTCTCTCTCGCGCGCGCGCGCGCGCGCACGCTTTGTCGTGAGTAGAATACTGTTTCCTAGACCTCTGAAAATACGTTTCCCTCTTTTGTTTCCCCTTATAATCTGACATATTTACTATGCAAATTCAATGTTGGTTCAAGCTAAAATCATTTTCTTCCATGATTACATAAACCTTGTGCTCTGAGCCATTTAGAGAGAGAGAGAGAGAGAGAGAGAGAGAGAGAGAGAGATAAATTAATCTAGAAATAAAAAAGGATCTAATTAAATGCTACAGGTAAGAGAGAGAGAGAGAGAGAGAGAGAGAGAGAGAGAGAGAGAGATTAAACTAGAAATAAAAAGGATCTAATTAAATGCTATAGGTAAGAGAGAGAGAGAGAGAGAGAGAGAGAGAGAAGAAATTAAACTAGAAATATAAAAGGATCTAATTGAATGCTGTGAGAGAGAGAGAGAGAGAGAGAGAGAGAGGGGAGAGAGAGAGAGAGAGAGAAATTAAACTAGAAATAAAAAAGGATCTAATTGAATGCTATGGGTAGAGAGAGAGAGAGAGAGAGAGAGAGAGAGAGAGAGAGAGAAGAAATTAAACTAGAAATAAAAAAGGATTTAATTGAATGCTGTGGGTTAGAGAGAGAGAGAGAGAGAGAGAGAGGGAGGGAGAGAGAGAGAGAGAGAGAGAGAGAGAGAGATAATAATAATAATAATAATAATTCTTTATTTCCAATTTATACATTGGGTAATAATATCGATGTTACACAGAGAAACTAAACATAATATAAAAGTTTTAAAAGTATTGATAAAAATATACGTACTCAAAATATTAAAAAAAGCATATAAAACTATAATCACGAGTCTTATGAAAGTCAGGAGAAAAACAAAATGTATAATAGCTCTAAAATTGTTGATAAAAATATATGCATTAAAACGTTAAGAGCATATAAAACCATATTATTAGAACAGTAAAATTATTGATACAAATATAAGTTGTTAAAATATTAAAAACCATAAAACATCATAGAGAATCTATAGAGCTCTAAGGTAAAATTAAACTAAGACATTATAATACTTTTAGATGTATATATATAAATATAAGTAGCAAAATATTAATTGTAAGATATAATATAAAAATCAAATACCACTTAAAATATGTTTCTTTGATTTGTATTTAAAAGACGGTAACGAATTAGTTTCCTTTAAAGAGACTGGTATACTGTTCCAAAAATGGGGACCCCTCACTGTCATCTCTCTCGATCCCATATCGGTTCGAACTCTCCTTTCGAACAAGTGGTTTGCCTGTCTGTTAATGGAATTTACAGTCTCAAAATGATATACCCACTCTGGTAAAATACCTCTTAAAATCTTAAAGATTAAAATACATACATCATATCTGTATTTCTCTTTCATTTTTAACCACCCTAGTTTTATTAGATACGGAGTGATGTGTTCATATTTACTCACCGTCCCAAGGGCCACACGAGCTGCAAAATTCTGCAGTTTTTATACTCTAATCAGGTTCTTATTATTCGCTGACCCCGGACGGTGAGACAATAATTGATCAAGCTTAGAGCTGAAGATTGTACTACAATTAAGTGTGTTTGGGGTACAAAATAATTTTTCACTCTATTCAAATATATCCAGGTTCCCATAACTTTCCTGTGAATCTTGTCTATGTGTCTCAAAAGTCATATAATTATCGAAGAAAACCCCAAGGTTCTTAACACTGCTTAGAGGTTTGATTTGACTGCCTTCAAAATTCATTGTCAGATTCGGATTGATGCGATTTAAATATTGCCTTGTTCCTATAAAGATACTTTGTGTTTTCGCAGTATTTAATAGCAAACCATTTTTTTTTTCAAGTAAACTTTTGCCATAGATAATATGTTGTTAGCTCGTTCCACGATAGCCTCTAAATCGTTACTGTAACCTTCAATGAGAATTTGCGTATCGTCGGCATATTGAACCACAAAGCAGTGGGGCAGATAATTAACTAGGTGACTAACGAATATAATGAATGAAATTGGTCCCAAAATTGAACCTTATGGAACTCCAAATGATACTAGTTTGGGGGAAGAAATAGTAATTTTTTATTTTAACAATTTGATGGCGGTTGCTAAGATAACTTCGAAACCAGGCTGTATCAATATTCAACATTTCGCATTTCCTGAGTAAAATTTCATGACTAACACTATCAAAAGCTTTTGATAGGTCCAAAAGCAAAAGTAGAGAAATCTTCTTATTTTCCATATTGTTGTATATTTTATCAGATATTTGGAGTAATGCAGTCTCAGTAGATAATTTTGGTCTAAAACCGTGTTGAGTTTTGGAAAGAAGGTTATGTAATTCTAAAAATCGTTTAACAACTATTTTTCTAGAATTTTTGACAGGACAGGCAGCAATGAGATAGGCCTGTAATTGCCCACTAAATAAATCTTTATCTCCACTTTTATAAACAGGACTACATACGGAATCTTCCACATTTCAGGATAAGTTACTATTGATGTATTAACGATGATCGTAAGATAAAAAGCTGTTATGAATAATGATTTTTTTATAAAACGGAGAGAGATTCCATCTGGTCCACATGCATTAGTCTCCTTCATACTTTTAATAGTTAAAATCACATTCTCGTAATCAAACAGGTGAGGGTCTAAAAACAGGTAAATTGTCATTATAATTATCAATCTGATTGATATCTTGCAACATGATATCATTATTTGCCAAATCCTCTTGAGATTTTTCAAATGTCCTTTTTCCTACACCAGAAAAAAAATCGTTAAAAAATTCTGCTGTTTTCAGTTAACTCAAAATCATTATTAGTGACTTACGAAAGCATCTTTTTGGCTGTTTATCATGTAGCTGAGATATCATTTATATTTTTTTTCAAATTCATTGTTGTAATGTTCTTTACGACCAGCGTCAATACTAATCTAACTGTCTTTATCTTATCTCTATAATTCCTCCCATAGTAGTTCATTATAAGGATCTTGTTTCAGAAAGCTTGTGTTTCATCTCTTTCTTTTATAGCAGACCTTATTTGCTCTGAAATCCAAGGGGCTGGGGGCGTAGTAATTGTCTTGTCACAATGGGAGCGAAAGTATCAATGCATAGGTTCATGACGTTAGTTACGTATTAAATTGAATACTTACGTCATCTGTATGCAAGATAGTGTTTAGAGTGTTCACTTCATTAGTAGTAAGTTACAATATGTATTCTGTGAATAATTCCGTAAACAGCGAAATGTTTTATAATTGGGAGAGCGCTTTGTTTTTTTCATATTCACTAAAATACTAATTGCTTCATGTCTGCGATTGGGCCCGGCAATATTTCTATTTAGTTACCATAGTTTTGTTATTAGTAATGAAGAGGTCTATCAAAGTTGATGAATTTGAAGTTACTCTAGTAGGCCTGTCGATCAGTTGGTCTAACTTTACACTATCAATAAGCTCAGCCATTTTATTACCAGCTTTTAGAAGGTCATCATTAAAATCACCGAATTTAAAAATAGGTTTGTTCTTTAGAACTATGTTTTTAAGAGAGTCTATAATAAAGTGAAAAGAATCTACAGTAGATTTAGGATGCGGTATAAAGGCAACAGAATAATAACAGGCTAAATAGCGGTGCTGTAGAGTTAACCGCTTACATTCAACTCCCTCCTGCTTCTCAAGGCCGTTGTCAAACTCGGTTACCTTAAATGGTCTCATACATACACACACACCCCCACCACCTCTGCCGTGGTCCTCTATCTATAAATGATATGATGATATATTTGCGAAACCATCATTCATATTCGAAGACAACCATGTTTCACTTATGCACAATACATAAATTTTGTGCTGTGTTACCAAAAGCTATATTTCTGTTTGTGACATAATAAAGATTGTGCATTAATATAAAACATTTTCAGATAATTACTTTGTGCGGCACTGTCATCTTGGCCTACTACCTAATGATAATTATGATTATATTTGGTGCAAAGTCTACTCTTATGTCCATATTCCTGACATGCATTACATTTTATTTTATGGTCAAATCTACAGTTGGACTGAACATGGTTGAATTCGCCACAATTAAAACATTCCTTTCTATTTCTATTCATGAAACTATTGCCATTTTGCTGGTAATGAGTTT
>NC_090744.1:8600483-8637983 GCF_036898095.1 Palaemon carinicauda | reverse complement strand
CTACGTTCCAGGAAGCATATGTACAGTGTGGTTCAAAAGTAGGTGGATAGTATGTGGTGGAATAGGTTTATGTATTGGTTTTATAATTGCAAGTTTATTTGGTTCACATTACTGTTTGTATAAATATATATATATATATATATATATATATATATATATATATATATATATATATATATATATATATATATGTATATATGTACATATATATATATACATATATATATATATATATATATATATATATATATATATATATACATTTACATGTATATATATATATATATATGTACGTATATATGTGTGTATATATATATATATATATATATATATATATATATATATATATGTATATATATATATATATATATATATATATATATATATACATATATATAACTAAAAATATACATATATATGCATACATGCATATATATATATATATATATATATATATATACATAGAAACACACACACAAACACACACACACACACACACACACACACACACACATATATATATATATATATATATATATATATATATATTTATGTATACATGTACATATATAAATATACATATATATATATATATATATATATATATATATATATATATATATATATTTATACAGTATATATATATATATATATATATATATATATATATATATATATATATATATATATATATATATATATATATATATGTGTGTGTGTGTGTGTGTGTGTGTCTATGTGTGTATATGAGTGTTTAAGGATAAATTCATACTAAGCTTGCATATACGCGAACATTCATTTGCTTCTTTAAGTAATCCAATCGAGATGTATAATCCCAAGGACAGTTACTTATATCAGCAAAATCTTAGAGAGGTGCAGTTTCTTTTAAAAAGAAAATGCCATATCAGACTCGATTTCTTGATTTCATTTAGACCATAATAAACCAAAAACATATCAGGTTATTGGATAGATGACTGAAAAGATTTGATATTATCAGGAATTATAAATAAAAATAAATGAAAAGAAGAAGTCCAATGATATATCATATGTCAGTATTGTTACCTATTATCGATGTAAGATTTACCACACAACTCAAAACAGAATTGTCATAACGATAACACACAACAAAGTCTTTTATTTATAATAGATATATTATGAACAACAAAAGCCTTAAGATATAGTTCTTCCATTATAGATTATTTTGTTGGTAAGTAGAAAAACGTGCCGAACTTACTGTATAATGTATAGAATCCTGACTTGAAATATCCACGAGGCAAAGAGCAGACTCTGATGTGCTATTTAGTATTTCAGGCAGGTAGCATTTCACAGAGACGTACTGATAAATAACCAGGCGTATACAAACAGTAAACAGAAGTACATAGCTAGTAGAAAAACAAACAAGAGTTCTCTTAAACTAAATAGATTTTAAATTGATTTTATGAATTTGATTTTGAATATTTTTCTTTAGTTTATGTGTTCTTCAAAGAAACTATTGCCTTTTTTTTTTTTTTTTTTTTTTTTCGTTGGCCTGATCTAACGGATGTGTTTCCTTGGCTGACCTTTTTATTGTTAATAATAATAATAATAATAATAATAATAATAATAATAATAATAATAATAATAATAATAATAATAATAATAATAATATTAACAACAACATTCTTTTGTGATAAACATTCACTTATAATGGTGCCTCTAAGTGGAATTTGAATTGTCAGTCATTGTCTACCGTCCTGTTGTATTTTTAATGGTGTTTCTTGAAAGTAGCATCAGTGGCCTCTTTCTTTATGAACTGAGACTCCATAATTAATGACGATGGTTGCTTCAAGAAAAGTTAATAAGGAGAAGCAGGATGACCCTTGAGGAAAATTATTTCAAAGATATGGATAGATGAATTGTGAGATTTTGATATTTAGATAGAAAGATAGTTAAACAGAGACACAAATAAATAAATTGACCAACAGATAAAGTGATGAATAGAAAATATTGATTAATAGATAAAGAGGGTAGATCGATACAAAGACAGATAGGTTAATGTGGACTGTATGGTTAGGCATCGCATTTATATACAATTTTATCAAACTCCTGATATATGATTCTGCTTCTCTGTATTATGACTATACGTGTGATAATATATACACAACAGTATGCATTCATGCACATATTCATAAATAAAGATATATGTATATATGTATACATATATCTATAAAAGTTCATATCGATCATATCTCTTAAGTCTCAAAACATTCGTGATGCTCCTCCCCCCAAAAAAAATCTTTGTTTCTCTAGATATCGAATAGATAATAGTAAAAATATAAATATTTCTTTTTCTCTTGTGTTAGTGTTTCTCGCCAGCCATTCCTTTTCAATTGTTAATAGAATTGTTCTATGTATTGGATAGATAGACAGATAGATGATATATTCTTTGTATCAAATGTATATTTCATTACATATTTGTATTGAACTGCAAGAGAGTTAATTCTATTTCATTCGAAGAGATTTGGTTTTGTGCTGACTCCCTTCATATGCAAATCCTTTTTCATCTGCCACTTCGCAGTCAGTGACTTCATTCATATCCTCACATTCACAGTTGGTATTTTCTTTTATACTGCCCAGTCTTTCACTATATCTCGATATAGAATGTATATATAGGATGATTGCTAGACGTATTGAATATAATAATAATAATAATAATAATAATAATAATAATAATAATAATAATAATAATAATAATAATAATAAAAGTCACGGTTACCCAACCTTAAATTTCTAAACCTCGTCTCCACTCATAATATTTAACCATTTAACTACTTTAGGACTCTCTCTCTCTCTCTCTCTCTCTCTCTCTCTCTCTCTCTCTCTCTCTCTCTCTCTCTCTCTCTCTCTCTCTCTCTCTCTCTCTCTCTTATCTATTATCCTTTTTGTGAAAGAATATCAAGGCATGCTTGTGACCAATTAGATTGCCCTTTTTCATTAATTAGTAATCTAAAGCAATATTTTCATTATTATTATTATTATTATTTTTATTATTATTATTATTATTATTATTATTATTATTATTATTATTATTATTATTATTATCATTATTATTATTATTATTATTATTATTATTATTATTATTATTATTATTATCTAAGCTACAACCCTATTTGGAAAAGTAGGATGGTATAAGTTCAAGGGCTCCAAACGGGAAGAAATAGGCCAGTGAGCAAAGGAAATAAGGAAATGAATAAACGATATTGGAAATAATGAACAATAAAATCAAGTATCTTAAAAACAGTAACGACATCAAAACAGATATTTCATATATAAACTATAAAAAAAAAATATGTCAGCCTGTTCAACATGAAAACATTTGCTGCAAGTTTGAACTTTTTAAGTTCTACCGATTCAAGTATCCGATTAGGAAGATCATTCCACAACTTGGTCACAGATGGGATAAAACTTTTAGATTACTGTGTAGTATTGAGCCTCATGATTTGATTAAGAAATATCATGTTTCAGTTTTTCTTTTATGATTCATTAAATCTAAAAAAAAACTATTATTTTCTTGTCGAAACATAAAAAAAAAAACAGAAAAATCAAGGCTCCCTTCTGTTCTGTAACTTCTCTATGCCAAATCGAGGATCTCCTCTGTTCCTGTGTCTTCGAGGCCACTGTATATTTTTAGAAACTGACCAAAATCTCTGAGAACCAGGTTATTGAACTTAATTGGAAACAAGTACCCAAACAATGAGTTCACTGAATTCTGTTCATTTTCAGTTATCTTCGTTCTTATCTTTCAGTATCGTTTGTTTCATATTCTATTTTCATTCAAGCCTACTAAGTGGATGCTGTTGTCATCTCAGTATTTGCTGAGTTAGGTAATGAAGTTTCGAACTGGATTTGGTTATTAATGCCACTGATGATTGATACCATAATTACGCTTTTCATTAATAGTGAATATATTCCTTTTAATTCTGTGATTCCATTGAATCTGTTTTTTTTTATTAATCAATGGATGATTCGTTTTATTGATATGGGCCAGAAGGTCCGACACTGATGTCAGGGAAGCAATCCAACGCTGGGAAAATAGGATACAAGAGAGGTAGGGACAACGGTGATACAGTAGATGGCTGATTAATTACTGGGACATCTTCAAAGGTACGACATTGAGAAAGAAATTTGATAGATAGATCGAAGGTTTAAACATACTGAAGTAATAATGAAAAATAAGTTTTTTTGAATATTCATTGAATGAAGAAATCAGTTGTAAGGTTTAAAAGTTTAAAGGCACATATTCTATCTAATTTCTTTTTCTCTTATTTTGTTAAAATTTTTCTAGTTTATAAAGGAAATATTAGTTTAGGTATTGTTGTGGTTCTTAAAGTATTTTATGTTTTCCCTGTTTCCTTCCCTTACTGGGCTATTTTCCCTATTGAAACCCTTGGGCTTATTGCAGCCTGCTTTTCCATCTAGGGTTATAGCTTAGTAACTAATGATAATAATAATAATAATAATAATAATAATAATAATAATAATAATAATAATAATAATGAATGGGAAAGGCAAGCTCCACCCAAGCTAGGACCATGGAGGGCCAGGCAATTGCTGCTGATGACTCTGCAGATAGACATATACGCTCCCCTAAACCCCACATCTTCAGCTCACAAAGATGATGAGGTTGCAGTGACCAAAGGAACTTACGAGTTTGAGCAGATATCGAACCCCAGTCTGGCGATCACCAGGCAAGGACGCTACCACCATGCTACCACAAACCTTTAAATTTAAGAGAACTACGTATATTACAATGGCTAAAATCAGGTCAAATGAAATATAGAGAATAGTTTGAGAAATATTGGAGATTTTTCAATATTAAATACCATTATGAAAAAGAGAGATGGTGCTGTAGTGAATATAGTTTTCTTGATATCGAACAAAGGAATACTTTTGAAAAGTTAGAATTTATATACCATGCTATAAACAATATTTTACTCAATGAAAAATTATTTCTTTTCATTAACTTTTGGTAAATAGACGTTTTAATCATTACTACAGAGTTAAAAGTGATCTTCGAAAAGGCAGAATTATCCATTCTGTGAAAAAAAAACGACATGCAACAGGAATAGAAAAATTTAAAATTGCGAACCATACATCATAACGATTTTTATTCAAGAAAATTATTTTATTTTTAACTTTTGGTAAATGGACGTTTTAATCATGGCTGAAAAGTTAAACTTAATATTTGGAAATGCTGATTTAGCAACTTTGTGAAAAAAAGAGATCTGCAGAAGGGACTAAAAAAATTGAAATTACATACCCTGCTTTTAAGGTTTTTTTTTTTTTTTTTTTTTTTTTTTTTTTTTTTTTTTTTTTTTTTTTTTTTTTTTTTTCTATTCAAGGTCTTTTCAGTTAAATTTCTGTTTGTGATCGTTATAATCATAGTTTAAAACTTTAAAAGTAATCTTCGAAAATGCAGATTTAGCTATTCTGTGGAAAAAAAAAACAGACATGCAACAGGACTAGAATAAAATGAGATCAGGAGAGAATTTCCTTTCCAATATCCCAACTAGGGTCTGCTGTTGCTCGCCATTTCTTACCTCTCTTGCTTGTAACAATTCCCCAGAGGATGAATGTTCATCCAGCCTCCAAACCTCCGAAAAAGGTTAAGGAATGCGCAGGGTTCAATGTTAAAACGTTACCTGGAGTTTACAGCTTCGTTTTTCTATTCAGTTGGTAAACATTTATAAACCCCGCTGTTTCATTTGGAGGCTTAATGGCACACTAAAATCTTGCTTCGTATAACAATGCTCTAGTTTCTGGTCTTCATTTCAATTGTAATAGATAATATTCCTCCTATTGCTTCCGAAATCTCTTGTTGGTAAAATAAAATCATATATAATAATCAAATTCTCAATGATAAATTCTATTTTTCGTTGAACCCCAATGATTTTTCATTTAACGTCAGTCAATACATTGTATTTCAACATTACAGTAGCGTATCTCTTCATACACAATTCTCAATATTTTATGGTGAACAGGCTGACATAAGTCTTTTTATAGTTTATATATGAAATATTTGTTTTAATGTTATTGTTTTTAAAATATCTTATTTCAATTGTTCATTAATTCTTATATCGTTTATTTATTTCATTAATTCCTTTACTCACTAAGCTATTTCTCCCTGTTGGAGCCCTTGGGCTTATAGCATCTTGCTTTTCCAACTTAGGTTGTAGCTTGGCTAATAATAATAATAATAATAATAATAATAATAATAATAATAATAATAATACGCTTGTTAAGCTACTGGATATCTGTTCAGGATTTTTCCATCGCTTGTTTTCAGAATGAAATTTACCCTGCGTCATAAACTACATATCTGAATTGGAAATTGATGTCCCAAAAAAGGTATAAAATATTTCCTTTTCAAAAATACGACTCTTCACGAAAATGAATTATGAAAATGAGCGTAAAAACTGACGTTTGATTGTATCACCCTTTTGGAAATATTATGATAATTCTCTACGTATGAGTGATTGATAATTAAAGTTTAGTTTTGGGATTTTTTAGAATTTTCTTTTTTAAAGACTATCTACTTTTTACCAATATTATATTTGATTTCATATATGAATTTAATGAAAAAAAATTACCAGGTTTGTGATTACACATTTACTCTCTCTCTCTCTCTCTCTCTCTCTCTCTCTCTCTCTCTCCTCTCTCTCTCTCTCTCTCTCTCTCTCTCTCTCTCTCTCTCTCTCTCTCTCTGTATATATATATATATATATATATATATATATATATATATATATATATATATATATATATATATATATACATATATATAGATATATATATATATATATATATATATATATATATATATATATGTATATATATATATATATATACATATATATATATATATATATATATATATATATATATATATATATATATATATATATATATATATATATATATTTATATATATATATATATATATATATATATATATGTATATATATATATATATATATATATATATATATATATATATATATATATATATATATATATATATATATATTTGTGACGGCGCCGAGTAAGGCTGTGAACTCAAAGGCAGGTTGGAAACGACTGAGTTATATTATTGTGGAACACTCTCCTTATATACAAAACCTCAAGGCAACAGGACATAACTGCAAAGACTCTACTGACTGAGCCAACAGCTTCTGGCCGTGTAGAAATTCGAACCCCCATCTGTTCGTCTGGAAACCATGCCTGCGAAGACTCTACCGACTGAGCCATCAAGATGGCTCAGTTAGTAAAGTCTTCGCAGGCATGGTTTCCGGCTGAACAGGTATGGGTTCGAATCTCTACTCGGCCAGAAGCTGTTACCATAAAATGAATTCTACGTGGATATATATTCCCAAGATAGAATTTGGCAATAAATGCCATTCGTGGGTGATACATACATTGATTGAAATCACGTGTGCTAGTGATATATATATATATATATATATATATATATATATATATATATATATATATATATATATATATATATATATATATATATATATATATATATATATATATATATACTGTAACTTAGTTGTCATTAATTTCTAAATTATTTAAGATTTTAGATTTTTAGCTTTCTGTCTCCTCACCGATGTTTATCTTGGTGTTTATTATTAGCTAACGACTGTTGTGTTGGTTACGTGGCTGGGCTCCTTCGCTATCCGAGGGATAGAGGTTCACGCTTGGAGGAGTTTGCCTCAGTGTGTTTTTTGAGCCTCCAACCTTGAAGGGCACGACTATTGCTGTTGGAACTATATTTATTCCTCGCCACACTGCAGAGCTACGTTTTGAAGTTGTATAGCTTTTTGGATATCCTTACTCTGCAGCAAGGACCTTTTATTCTGCATTTTGTGTACAGCCCTTGGTTCAGTAAAAGCCAAGGGGACCTCTCTGTCCCAAGTTAATAATAGTTATATCAATATTTATTTATCGAGATCCCGACCTGTGATCCTCTGCTGACGTCATTAGTGGAGCTTGTGAAAGCCTTCCAATCAAGCGAGCCCATCATTTCTGGACCCTCTACTTTTAGTATGTATGTGTTGATGATCTTTCTTTAATCGTGTAATTGTTTTCTTTTGCAGGGAGTTTAAGAGTGAGTGTTTCTCATTAATTATGGTATTGTTGAGGTTCAGGTGTTATTTCTGTCTGGAACTTGTGTATTAAAATTAAGTATATTTTTGTGGTATTTTCTTTGTCCCCTTGAATTGTCTTTGCACTCTTATTGAAGTTGGATACTATTCCACCTTTTGTGGACTTAGTATGGTATTTTGGTGAATACTATTTGATAAAAGTTTAGTGTTTTGTGTGGTCGTCAAGCCAGCCATCACATTACAAATCTTGAATATCTCATCTTATTTTAGTGAATCTGGGTGAAAATAAAACTTAAAGGAACATCAAACTCGCAGCATCACAGGAAATGAGATTCAGGTTTCAGTTCGTACTTTATGAATTAAGATACATTTAGATTATCTCGCTTCTGATGCATCATAATTGGATTTTTCCAGTCATGCCTTGTTCTCTCTCTCTCTCTCTCTCTCTCTCTCTCTCTCTCTCTCTCTCTCTCTCTCTCTCTCTCTCTCTCTCTCTCTCTCTCTATCGGTGAAAATCCTGTGTCCTGCCCTAGGAGATAAAATGACCAAAAATATTCAGTAGATAATGTGAGCTCAAAAGAATAAGTCATATTTGTAAAAAAGAAAAAAAAATAATAAAAAAATTACTTACGGCTCGGGATAACGGAAAAGAAAATTCCAAACTCATGAATTGTATTTGGAAAAGATTATTCTTAATGCATTATGACGCTAATAACGAATATATGCTTGACTAATCAGAAACCTTCAAAACATAAATCTTACATTTCTGTTTTATTGTCCAGTTTGTATTTCTTTTTTTCAACTTTTATTTTCAACCTTTATATTCAACTCTGGTGGAGCGCATAACTTCGCCAGAGCCACATCATAAGATAGACAATGGAATTATGTACATTTTGCCACTAGTTTCCATGCATATCAGATAAAAAATTAGGGGAAAATTATCAATTTTATCCAACCAATTACTATAACTAGAGGGGCATTCATTAGATCACAGACCTCCCCCACGGCAGCTTATTTCTTGACCTTTTGCTTGACCTTGACCTTTGGCTTTAACATGTATTAATTAGCGTAGATTTTCATACACTCAAATATGAACCAGTTTGAAGTCTGTAGAATAATGAAACTTGCAGGGATTAACTAATATGTAAAAAGCTGAAAAAAATATATTTTGGAAGGTCAAGGTCAAAGGTCAAGCAAAATATCCAATTCACGTAATCAGCCATAAATTTGGACATCGTTGTCACAGAGACTTCAAAATTGGTTCATATTTGAGTATATGAAACTCCACGCCAATTAATACATGTTAAGGTCAAAGGTCAAGGACAAGGTCGAGCAAAAGGTTTAGAAATAAGCTGCCGTGGTGGAGGTCTGGGCTTTACTGAGTGCCCCTCTAGTTTCTATCTGCCTTTCCAATCACTGTCTTCAAATGTATTAGCTGACATGCCGAGGAGTCCTCTAGACGAGGGGAGAGTTATTAATGATGATTAATAAATGATGAAGGTATGAATTAGTATTACGAATTGCGAGATTATTTGCGTTGAAAGGATTTATCTTACTAATAATTATGATTGATAGACGATTCTAATTCTTGTTAGTGGATGAATAAATTTCAAAGAATATCTAACATAATTTTAAGCAACATCACATAAACCGTTTTTGATTAACATCGTCGTTAGTTATTACTTATTCCTGAAATTTCTTCTTTATACGATACATTAAAATCATTATTATTGAAGTAATTGAAATTATTATCATTATTATTATCATCATCATCATTATCAAAATTATTATTATTATTATTTTTATTATAATTATTATTATCATTTTTGTTAGCAAATATAAAAGGATGAAATGAATAGACTGTATTATGCAACAAAAGTTCGTTGCAACAATTCTCCAGCAATTTCCAACGCAAGCAATACCACATATATTATTTATGATTATACTAATTTTTTACGATGCATCACATTTCAGTCTACTTTATCAAATACAATAATTCATTGACCTTTTATATCCAGCTTTTCTAGACAAAACTAACTCTATTAAGCTCAGTTCATCTCTCATGCAAGGCCTAATACTAAATCATTTACCTCAGCTGCAGAGAAAATGTGTTTCATCTTTCAACTCCACCAGGATTAATTACCGAGTTTTGGGATATTTCAAGTTGATTGTTTTTTTTTTTTCTTTATTTTATATTAAGGGTCAGTTACCATTTAAACTTATGCATTATATCTTCATCTCCCTACGTGTTTCTCTTCCTAGAATAATACTTTCATTTATATAATTAGAAATGGTCAGATATAATCTCTCTCTCTCTCTCTCTCTCTCTCTCTCTCTCTCTCTCTCTCTCTCTCTCTCTCTCTCTCTCTCTCTCTCTCTCACCCATAGCATTCAACTAGACCTTTTATATTTCTAGTTTAATTTCTTCTCTCTCTCTCTCTCTCTCTCTCTCTCCTCTCTCTCTCTCTCTCTCTCTCTCTCTCTCTCTCTCTCTCTCTCTCACCCATAGCATTCAACTAGACCTTTTATATTTCTAGTTTAATAGCATTCAATTAAACTTTTTTTATTTCTAGTTTAATTTATTCTCTCTCTCTCTCTCTCTCTCTCTCTCTCTCTCTCTCTCTCTCTCTCTCTCTCTCTCTCTCTCTCTCTCTCTTTTACCCATAGCATTCAATTAGATTTTTTTTATTTCTAGTTTAATCTCTCTCTCTCTCTCTCTCTCTCTCTCTCTCTCTCCTCTCTCTCTCTCCTCTCTCTCTCTCTCTCTCTCTCTTAAATGGCTCATGGCTATTTTACAGAAGAGCACAAGGTTTATGAAATAATGGAAGGAAATAAGTTTTGCTTGAACCAACATTGAATTTGCATAGTAAATATGTCAGAATTATAAAGGGAAACAAAGAGGGAAACGTATTTTCAGAGGTCTAGGAAACAGTATACTACTCATGACAGAGAGAGAGAGAGAGAGAGAGAGAGAGAGAGAGAGAGAGAGAGAGAGAGAGAGAGAGAGAGAGAGAGAGAGAGCACTTAATTGAAACAAAACAAGGATATATCTTTGTAGATTTCCTGTTAGCTGTTTCTCAACAAACGTTGTAAAGAAATGCGTTAAATTTCTATAGTTAAAGTTATCTCTCTCTCTCTCTCTCTCTCTCTCTCTCTCTCTCTCTCTCTCTCTCTCTCTCTCTCTCTGCAAAGGGAAAGTGAACCGTACCCAGAGAGAAGGATCCAATGTAGTACTGCCTGGCCAGTGAAAGGATCCATAACTCTCTAGCGGTAATATATTAACAGGTGGCCTTTGAAGGTTTAAAGGCCTCTCAACGAATGGTAGAGTTAAGGAACAGTGACATTGCCCTAGTAAGCCAGACAATGCCAAAGCAGCGGGTTGTATTTAATTAGGAAAGAGAGAGGGGGTGCAAAGGGTCGAACTTGTGTGTGTGCATGGTTAAATACTTGGCGATGGATAAAGAAGTTCTTATTTACAGTAAACATTGATCAGTATAATTTCATTAAACAGCATTATATTTCTATAAGGAAGCTTAACCTCTTTTTCCTCAGAGGAAGTGATGCTTTAAAGTTTTATCTTTCTGATTTACAGTTTGTATTCATGGGACGAAGTTGCAGGGCCGTCAGTTTAGATTTTATTTGATAATCACAATTACAGTTACTGACCTGACCTCAAAGACCAAATGGTTGACGTTCATGTTAATGCCAGTGTTGTTGTTTTTTTCTTCTTTTTTTTTTATTTCTTCTACCATTTTTCTTTAACAGGAAATATGAAAATAAAGGATTTATGGAAATTCCTATTTCATTAAACAATAATTATTTTTAATGAATTATAATCCCAAATGAAACAGATTCATCCAAAATAATGAATTAAATTACAAATAAACATGAAAGCTTTTAAAATCCCAAATGAGTGAAAGAGCAATTATCTCTCTCTCTCTCTCTCTCTCTCTCTCTCTCTCTCTCTCTCTCTCTCTCTCTCTCTCTCTCTCTCTCTCTCTGTTCAAACCTCAGTTACCATTTAAACTCAATTCACGAAATTACGATAATGAAAATTCAAATTTGCCAATTGAATTTAATGAGCAATTTTGCAATCAGAGACTTTCGATTTTATTGCTTAAGAATCCAATAATTCAGAAAAGCTGAACCCGTAAATGTTCTTGTAATATGTATGCTATTTTTTTTTTATCTAATTGCATCTGTATTTCAATATTTATTTTTTAGCGTTTTTTGTTTTCCTTCCGTTTTATCAACATAAATAATTTCTGTTAAATCTGTCTTATTAAGAATTTGTTTATGATTTTATATGGTTATCTAAGCTTCTTTGCATTTTTTTTCCTTGCTTCCATAGATAGATTTTCAGTAAAACCTATCTCATTAATTAAAAAACATTTATGATTTTATAAGGTTACAGTATATAAGTACATTATCAGTACATCCCATTGATTAAAAGATTTTGTTATCTTATAAGGTTATATAAGTACAGTATGGGTAAAGTAAACTGAAGATATGATCATAAATATAATATGATAAGTTCCAGGTAATAAAGTATAATATAAATACTGTGGCAGTTATAACGACTTCAAAATTATTCAAAATAACTATTAATGTTTCATTTACCCAAATCTGACTCGCTTAATATTTAATTCTACAATTATCTCTGTTTTATGACTAAAACGAAATATTATTTAACTCTAGAGTAAAGTAATAGAAAATGTAAACCTCTATATAACTTAACACTTCTCCGCTAAAAGAAACACTTTAGCATCAAATGACTTTGACTCCTCAAACAAATGCGAATATAGATCTTATTCACTCATGGAAAAAAGCCTCCACGAAGGGTGAGTGAATAAATGGGGCTTACGTCCTCATGATAGACACTTTCGAAATTCCATTTGAAGGCTTTTGTTTAAAATCTGCTAAAATCTGCGGGACTTGACTTCGAGGGGATATCTATTTATGGAAGAAGGGAAAGGTATTGGTGGAGAGACCTACTTAATTTATACAGATATTATATTATATCACAGTTAATATGTATCCCACAGATCGTTGTAAATATTGCACAATATTAAATCTGGACTTAGTTGGACAAAGTTCAAAGTACCATCCGTTATGATGAACTCAATGCGAAGACGACTCGGAAATATGTCGTTCTTTTTTTTTTTTTTTTTTTTTTTTTTTATATTCTAAGTTTTCAGAAGGATTATTTTGAATTACAGCAGAACAGACAAAATGTTAATAAAAAAACTTGACATGTGATAAAGGATGTTTGAATATGCAACCATTGACAAACTTGTTTTGTTTATAAGATTGCTATGATTTATATATATATATATATATATATATATATATATATATATATATATATATATATATATATATATATATATATATATATACATATATATATAAATATATATATATATAAATATATATATATATATATATATATATATATATATATATATATATATATATATATATATATATGCCTATATATATATATATATATATATATATATAGGCATATATATATATATATTTATATATATATATATACATATATATATATATATATATATATATATATATATATATATATATATATATATTTATATATATATATATATATATATATATATATATATATATATATATATATGAATATATGTGCATATGTGTATATATAGATATAGATATATATATATATATATATATATATATATATATATATATATGCATAATTATATGCATATGTATTTATATTATATATATATATATATATTTATATATATATATATATATATATATATATATATATATGTATATATATATACACTATAAATGTATACATATATATATATATATATATATATATATATATATATATATATATATATATGTGTGTGTGTGTTTATATATATATATATATATATATATATATATATATATATATATATATATATATATATATATATATATATTATTTATTCATTCATATAAATATATATATATATATATATATACATATATATATATATATATATATATATATATAAATATATATATATATATATATATATATATATATATATATATATATATATATTTATTTATTTATTTATTCATATATATATATATATATATATATATATATATATATATATATATATATATATATATATATTGAGAGAGGTTTCTTTACATTTTATAGGGAAAGTAAACGTACGAACATACATATAAAGTCTTATAGAACAATGACACTCGCATACCAGCTACCTGGGCAGTTATCATGTGTTTACTGGGTGGAGATCAAACCCCATTAGACACGTGCCAAAAAGGGTAATTTCTGGTGATCGGTAAATTTTTGTTCTGACTTTCAATACAGTTTATTGATATGAATAACGATAGCCTTATCTATATAAATACATAAGCAGAACTATATGTATATATAAAACATATCTATATATGAATATATAAAAAGACATATACATACGTATACACAGACAGGCATTCATACACACACACATGCATAATATATGCATAGACATATACATACGTGTACACATATTGGTATACATATACAGACACATACATACACTTACATATACATTTTTTTACACATGATTAACATGTATTTATAGATAATATATATATATATATATATATATATATATATATATATATATATATATATGTATATATATGCGCATATAACTTTATTTTCATAAACATATAATTACGTATATATCAATAGTTATATCTAGCATAACCTTATATAGTACCAATGTACTTATGCATACTATATAAAATAATTGTACCCTTAAGTGAATGGTAGCTTAGGTCTAAATATTAATTTCACAGTGACGTTAATTATTCAAAATACATTCAGTTCTACATTAAGTGGTTAATGTTTTTTTTTTTATATAGCTTAAAAATCACTTTACATATAAAAGCGTCGAGTTAATACATTCCATGTCCAATATTCAAGTTGTTTTCAAAGGTTTCTTTTATGAAACTGGACTCTATGATGTTTCTTTCCAATAACCTTTGGAAACAACTTGAATATTGGACATGGAATGTATAAATTCGACGCCTTTATATGTAAGGAGATTTGTAAGCTATATAAAAAACTTTAACTATTTAATGTAAAACTGAATATATTTTGAATAATTAACGTTCCTTTTAAATTTATATTTAGACCTAAGCTACCATTCACTAAAGGGTAGAATTATTTTATATCGTATGCATAAGTACATTGGCACTATATAGGGTTATGCTAGATATAAGTATTGAAATATACGTAATTATATGTTTATGGTGATAATGTTATATGTGCATACAGTATATATATATATATATATATATATATATATATATATATATATATATATATATATATATATATATATATATATATATATATATATATATATACATGTTAATCATGTGTAAAAACATATATATGTAAGTCTATGGATGTGCCTGTATATGTATACCAGTATGTGTACGCGTATGTATATGTCTATGCATATATTATGCATGTTTGTGTATGAATGCCTGTCTTTGTATATGTATGTATATGTCTCTTAATATGTTTATATATAGATGTGTTTTATATATACATATAATTTTGCTTATGTATATATATAGATAAGGCTACCGTTATTCATAAAAATAAACTGTATTGAAAGTCAAAACAAAAATTTACCGGTCACCAGAAATGACCCTTTTTGGCAGGTGTCTAATGAGGTTTGATCTCCACCCAGTAAACACCTGATAACTGCCTAGGTAGCTGGTATGGGAGTGTCATTGTTCTATAAGCCTCTATATGTATGTTCGTACGTTTACTTTCCCTATAAAATGTAAAGAAACCTCTCTCAATAAATCAGTCCTCTGAAGAAGTATCAGGAAACTAGTCAGGACTTAATCTTATATCTCGTATTTTCATTTACCCTGTGGTTCTTCTGCATCTGAGCATCACGTTTTCCTGTGATTTTATATATATATATATATATATATATATATATATATATATATATATATATATATATACATATATATATATATATATACATATGTGTGTATTCATATATATATATATATATATATATATATATATATATATATATATATATATATATATATATATACATATATATATATATATATATATATATATATATATATATATATACATATAATTTTATTTATATTTGTATTTATATTTATATTTATATTTATATTTATATCTATATTTATATTTATATTTATATTTATATTTATATTATATTTATATTGATATTTATATTTATATTTATAATTATATCTATAATTACACACACACACACACACACACACATATATATATATATATAAATATATATATATATATATATATATATATATATATATACTATATATATATATATATATATATATATATATATCGATATATGTATATATATATACATATATATATATATATATATATATATATATATATATATATATATATATATATATATATATATATATATATATATATATATATAGACAAGCACTTCCTCTTTAACATTTAGAGAAGATTCTAGTGAATTATTTCTCATATATGTAGTCATTTTATCAAAAATTCAATTATCCATCATCAGTATTTCGAATGAACGTTTTCTGACAATGGACCTCGAATTAAGTCGAACGTAAAACGAATGACCTCACACCGAATCCCCAAGTCTTCCTGGTCGTATCTCAGAATCCCAGACCACCTAAGGTAAAGCTGAGGACATTTCCTAAGGGACCACCAATGTGTGACGAGGTCTTGATTAAGATCTTATCTGTTGAGCGGTGGATATAAAAAGGAGATCTGGTCGACCAACCATTTGGAAATTGAATGCTATGTAGCCGTAGTCAATTCAACTTATTGGAAAATAGATCGATTCTATTGGAAAATAGATCGCTTCTTTCTGGAAAATAGATTGCTTCTATTGGAAAATAGATCGTTTTTTTTTGGAAAATATATCGCTTCTATTGGAAAATAGATCTTTTTTTTTGGAAAATAGATCGCTTCAATTGGAAAATAGATCTCTTCTTTTGGAAAAGAGATCGCTTCTATTGGAAAATAAATCACTTCTATTGGAAAATAGATTGCTTCTTATGGAAAATAGATTACTTCTTTTGGAAAGCCAATCGTTTCTATTAGAAAATATATAGCTTCAATTGGAAAATAGATCGCTTCTATTGGAATATAGATTGATTCTATTGGAAAATAGATCGCTTCTTTTAGAAAATAGATCGCTTCTTATGGAAAATAAATCACTTCTATGGGAAAATAGATCGCTTTTACTGGAAAATAGATCACTTCTATTGGAAAATACTGTAAATCGCTTCTATTAGAAAATACTGAAAATTGCTTCTATTGCAAAATAGATCCCTTCTTATGGAAAATAGATAGCTTATTTTGGAAAATAGATCGCTTCTATTGGAAAATAGATGGCTTTTATTCATGGGGGATAGATAGAAGAAAATTACAATATATTTTAATTGAGGAAATTTTAAAGAATATGTTAACAATCGATTTTTGTTGTATTCTGAAACAATGTTGGATTCCCTGATAAGATTTTCTTTCTTCAGCTTCTTAGTGCTCGTTCGTATATACGCAGGAAAACTCTTATGAATATCTCCCATATATATATATATATATATATATATATATATATATATATATATATATATATATATATATATATATATATATATATATATATATATATAAATATATATATATATATATATATATATATATATATATATATATATATATATATATATATATATATATATGTATGTATAAGGCTTTCTTTCTAGATTGATAAGGATATAAATTTAAGCATTTAACTTGCATATTAAGAAAAATAATTTAGAATCTAATAACAAATAATCTCAGCAAGCATCTTTCTCTCTCTCTCTCTCTCTCTCTCTCTCTCTCTCTCTCTCTCTCTCTCTCTCTCTCTCTCTCCTCATAGATCTTTCTAGGATTACTTTTTTTCCATTAAACATCCTGGATGTAACATCTCTCCTTTTTCCTCTTAAGTGGAACTTCAAAAGTTCAAACTTTCTGCAAATGGTTCTAGGTTGAACAGGTTGACATAAGTCTCTCTTCAAAGTTTAAACAAGATATATCTATTCTAACGTTGTTACTCATCTTGATATATTAAATACTTCTTATTCATTACTTACATAGTTTTCTTTACACCCTCATTTCCTTTCCTCACTTGACTGCTTTCCCAGTTGGAGCTTAGCTAGTGATAGTAATGATAAGAATAAAAGATCGGTTCATCTCTTATCTTTATGATGATACAAAAGTTTTACTTTAAATTTCTTAATATCCAGAATAATATTGTGGAGGATTTATTTTTGCTTTATTTTTATTTTTTTGTTTTTGCCAAATCCTGTGAGAGAGAGAGAGAGAGAGAGAGAGAGAGAGAGAGAGAGAGAGAGAGAGAGAGAGATATTGTGTTAGCGAGCGAAAGTAGTTAGGTTAACGATCGTTTGTGGTGAGAAAGACTGTTGGTTTGAATGAGATTGTTTGTTTACATTTTTTAGTTAGGTTACGACAGTGGTGAATGTTTCGGAGCGAATGCTTTTTTTGATTGACTGCGTCCTGAGTCAGTTGTGTGAACGCTGGAATTATTATTTTTCTTTACCAGCGAGGAAGTGATTTTTGATTTTCTGAGTAGGTACAGTTTTGTTTTTCTTTGCTTGTCGTGATTGTGAATGATAGGAACAATTTATTATTTATCTTTGATTATAGTGCGATAGCTCAGTTAGCTAGAAGTGTTCGTAAGTGTTTTTTTTCTTTATTTTTTGGCAGGCCGTGATTCCTCCTTTGGAGAGACTTAAATTTTTTCGAATGCTGAGATATAGTTGATGACCTGGCCTGTGATTGATTTTGGTATTAAGACTGCTCTTTGGATACACGATTGTTGATGACCGGCCCGTTTACTTCCGATTGATGATGATGATGATGATGGTGGTGCTAATGATAACCACGACCCCAATCAGGGAAGTAGTTGTGGCGAATTGCCACCCAATGAACTGTTAAACACAGAGTTGTGTGCCGTAAAGACAGTCCGGCTTGTGTGTGGCGACCGTGTTGGTGTACCATAATATTTATACAAGAAATTCATATATATATTTATTTTTGGCGTTGGTGTGTGGTATAAGTTAAGTTTGCTAGAATTTTTTGCGTTTATTTGAATGGTATTTATAGTATATATAGTGTTAAGTTTTGATTAGTTTTAAGTGTTTATTTTGATTGCTTATAGTTTGATTTATTTTAGTTTAAGAAATATGGTTTTAAGGATATGTTTTGTTTAAATTTTCCTTCTGTCCAAGAGTCCAGTTGATAAAGTAAGGGGAAAGTTTGTGTTGTGGGACCATTGTCAGTAGGTGTGATTCAGGGTGTGGGGCTTGGTCTTGCAACATCCCGCCACATTATTTTGGCGCCCGAACAGGGACTGCCGAGGTGGGATAGAAGCTGGACTGTTGGACGAAGGACGGAATTAGTATTAAGGTTGATGAAGAATGGAGGAGCAATTAAGGGTTTTGAGGGAGGAATTGCGGCTGAGTAAGGAGCGGGAGGAGAGGTTGCTAGTAGAGAATGAGAGGTTGAACTGGGAGAATGCGGTGATGCAGAAAGAGCTTAGGGAGTTAAAGGGAACTGTAGCGAAAGTGGAAGAATGTTTTAAGATGAGGATGAAAGAGAATGAGGAACGAATGGAGAACCGATTGGAAGATATGATGGGGCAAGTCATGGGGATGATGAAAACTATAATGGGTGAAGGTGCAGTCGGAGGAGTGTCCTCAGCTTCGGGTAATGGGTTGGTAGTGGAAGAGAAGGTTAAGGTAGGTGATAATGGGAAAGGAAGTGATAGTGATAGTAGTAATAGTGATGGTGATATTGAAGATAAGGGAATTAGGCATAGTAAGGATGAACAGAAAGGTGAGAGGAAAGATGAAAGGAAAGGTAAAAGTGATGTGAAGAAAGAGAAGAAAAAGTATCAGGCTGATAGCAAGAACGATCGTGAATGGGTGAAAGTGGTAAGTAAGAAAAAGGGTAAGAAGGGAATGGTTAAGGATAGGAATTTAAGTGTGGAAGTGGATTCATTGTATTCAAATGAGGAAGAAGGTAACAGGGGAGTAGACAGTGATGATAGCAGTGAGAATGAACGTGATGTGTGTAAGACTGTGTTTATGAGAGAGGTACCTCGGTGTGAAAGGTTCAATGAGCATAGCAGTAGGGATGTATATGATTTTTTCAAGGAGTATGAGAGGTATTGTCAGGATAAGTATGGTGATAGTAAAAGAGTTTGGGCTAGGGAGTTAGGAGAATATTTGACTGGGTATTTGTTGACGATGTATGGAGTGATAATGAGTGTAGGGGACGTTGATTATGAAAGTGTGAAAAAGAGAATAATTGAGCAGGTAAAACGTATGAAAGGGAGTGTTAAGTATAAGCGTAAGAACGATTTTGATGAAGCACGGATGAATGCAGGAGAAGCGATATCAATGTACGTATGTAGGTTGGAAACTTTAGCTAGGAAGAAGTATGGGGATGAAGGTATAAATGAGAATAAGGAGTTAATGAGGAAGTTTTGGCTACTGTACCCGAGAATGTTGCTGAGTTTGTTAATTTGAAACGGAAGGAGAAAATGAGGTGGACGAAAGAAAGATTGACATGGGATGATATTTTAGAGATAGTTGAGGATTACGAGTTGGATAGGTGTATGAAAGAACGTAAATCTGTGAGTGTAAGAACTGGAATGGAGGAAAGTGTGCCAGAATTTGTTAGTTTTAGAGATGCTGTTATGAGAGGACCGATGAGGGTAGCTGATAGTGTAGTAGATAAGAGTGTTAGGGCGAGTAATGTGGGAATACCTGTAAGGACAAATGAAGGGTTTAGGCAAGGGAATCAGGTTTGGAGGGATAGGAGTGCTAGTGCGCCGCAAGGTAGGTCAGATAGTCGTGTCCGTAATGAAAAGTGTTATAGGTGTGGAAAGGAAGGTCATAAGAAGAATGAATGTAGATGGGCTCTTGGTGCTTGTTTTGGATGTGGTGAGGTAGGGCATAGAATTAGCGAGTGCAAGAAAGAGAAAGGGGTAAAATGTTATCGGTGTGGTATGACAGGGCACATAGCGAGTGGATGTCGGAGTAATCGTACAAATGTGATTTGCGGTAATTGTGGTAAGGATGGGCATTATGCTAGAATGTGCAAGGAGCCACGGGGTAAGTGTACTGAATGTGGTGCAGATGTGCATGTAGCTAGGGTATGTAGGAAGAAGGGAGTAAATCAGCCAGGATGTTCGGGAAACTAGAGTGTAAGAGGGTTCAGCTGGGTGAGTCCTCGAGTGTGTGCGGAGTGAATGTGATACATGTTCGTGAAGGTTTACTACATGAAGACGTGATGGGCGAAAGAGCTTATGACTGCATGAGTGCAAAAGTAAATTTTAATGGAATAGAGCTAGTTGGTCTGATTGATACTGGTTGTGGTGTCAATTTAATGTTTAGGAATGCATACGATAAGGTAAGGGATGTGTGTGAATTTAGGGGGTGTAAAGGTGAAGTGAAAGGTATCGGTAATTTAAGTATGTCTGTGCAAGGAAAGTTGCGTGAAAATGTCATGATTGGGGGGCTGATGATGGAAGAAAATGAATTTTATGTGGTTGAGGGAGTAAATGACAAATACGATGTGTTGTTAGGTTATAACTTCTTGAAAAAATGCGGTATGATTGTACATCCTAATGTAAATATGATAGAGATGAAAGTTAAGGGTAAATTTTGTGGGGAATTTTATTTGAATGAAGATGGTAGTGTATGTACGAAGGTATGGAAAGGTGTGCCGTTAATAGCAAAAGAAGGTGTTAAATTGTCAAAAGATGCGAGTGAGGTTGTCAGTGTAAAAGTTGCATGGCCAAATAGTCTGGGAATTGCCAATAGTGACAATTGTGAATATGTAGTGGAAGGTTCGGAAGCAAGTAATTTGGTGAAAGCAAGTGTGCATGTGTATGATGGTATTTTGAATTTGCAGGAGCCGAAGGTGTATGTGAGCTTGTTGCCGACTGTAAGGAGGAAGAGAATACGGGGTATACGTGAGGGTGATTGCATGGGATGTATGTATACGTTGGTCAATGTAGAGGATGAAAGGTATGTTAAATTGAGACGTGTTATGACGGGTAAGATAAAGCAGGATGACGATTGGGACTATGAAAGTTTGAAAGAAAGAATTAATGTAGATGAGAATATAAGTGAGGGAGAAAGGGAACAATTGTATAGGATGTTATGGGATAGACGGAGAGTTTTGAGTCGCGGTGACGAGGATTGTGGGGGATCAAAGCTGCCTGAATTTAAGATAGTTCTTAGTAATGATACCCCCATATATCAGCGTCCCTGACATTTTTCTCCGCCTATTGCCAGAGAAATAGAAGAGCAGTGCCAGGAGTTAGAGCAAATGGGTGTAATAGAAAGGAGTGAGAGTGCCTGGAATAGCCCTATTGTACCTGTAAGAAAGCCGGATGGAAGTTTACGGATGTGTATTGATTATAGGAAGGTGAATGAAGTAACTGTTAAAGAACGTTTTCCGATGAATGTAGTGTCTGACTGTGTGTATAAGATGCATGGTATGAAAGTTTTTACAAAGTTAGATTTAGTTAGGGGCTATTACCAGATGCCTCTGGCAGAGGGGAGCAGGCCCATTACGGCATTTTCAAGTAGAAATTGTCATTATCAGTTTAAAAGATTAAGTTTTGGCCTTGCTAATGCGCCTGCTGCCTTCCAGAGGGCGATGAATGTAGTTTTGGCTGGGTTTGATAGACAGAAGGTGACTGTTTTTATTGATGATATTTTGATTGCTAGTGAGACTGTTGAGGAACACATGCAGTTGCTTGAAGCAGTATTAGAACGGTTGATAGAAGTTGGGGTGAAAGTTAAGCTTGAAAAGTGTACATGGTTGGCCGGGGAGGTGGAATTTCTTGGGCATGTGGTGAGTGAATCGGGTATAAGGAAGAGTGAAAAGTTTGTGAGTAAGGTGAGAGAGTTTCCACGTCCTCATACGGTGCGTGAGTTGAGAGGTTTTCTTGGGTTAATTGAATTTGGTCGGAAGTTTGTCAGAGATTGTTCGGGAATAGGGAAGCCTTTGAATGAGTGGACAAGTAAGAGAAATAGTACGAGACTGAAATGGGATGAGCGTATGATTGAAGCATTTGAAAACTTGAAAGAAGAGGCTGCGAGAGACGTCACTTTGGCTTTTCCCGATTATAGTGAACATGCGAGTATGCTAGAGTTATATACGGATGCTAGTGGGATTAGTATGGGTGGTTGCTTAGTTCAAATGCAAAGAATAAACGGAGATGAACAGTTGAGAGTGATAGCGTATGTAAGTAAAGCATTTAATAAGGCTGAGCGAAAGTTTTCCACGATTGAAAGGGAGTTGGCTGCGATAAGGTTTTGCGTGAAAGCGTTGAAGGTATTTTTGTATGGTGTGAAATTTATTGTGCGTACTGACCATCAGCCCCTAGTGTACATGATTAGGAAAGAGTCTGTGAATGCTAGAGTTGCGAGAACAATAGAGGATTTGAATGAATTTGACTTTAAGCTAGAATATGTACCTGGGAGTAAGAACGTGATAGCAGATGCGATGTCAAGAATGCATGGTAAGATAGAAGAGAGTAGCGAGAATGATAGTAATTTTGAAAGGTTGCCGGAAGATTTAATGGTGGTACAAAGTTTTGAAGGGGATGACATGGTGTATAAATGTATTTTGTGTGGGTTAAATAAGGTTAAATTGAAGGGTTTGAATAGGGATATACCTGCTAGTATAGATGAGCTTAGAATGAGAGTTAAGAATGAAGTATCGAAAGAAATGGCATATAAGGAGGAGGATAGTATGCTTGAGGGTGAATTGTTATCAAAAGTATTGTTGGTAGTAAGTATGTTATATGGTGTCACTGTTTATTTGTATTTTGGGTGGAATCGTCCGATACAGTAACGAGCAAATAAAGAGACTGAAAGGGAGTATATATTGATGTTACAATGTAATGAAAGATGTTGCAAGTTGTTGAGTAAGAAGGAGGATTGTCCGAGTGATTTGAATCAGAGTGGTATGAGCATAGAAGATAGCGAAGATGACCATGGGTGTGATAAGGATGACCCTATTGATAGGAGAGTAAACATTTGTATGCATGGTGTAAAAGGAAGAATGATGACGTATGTGGGTATAAATGAGAATGAATACTGTAGTTTAATTGATACAGGTGCGCAAGTGTCATTAGTGAATATGTCTGTTATCAAGGAAATAGAGCGGTACAATTGGGAAGTGAAACGGCAATGTACGAGTGTGAGAATTCATGGGATAGGTAAAGGAAGTTTGCTAGTTTGGGAAGAAGTGCGTTTGAAAGTAAAACTGGGAGGTATGGAGGTGGAACATAATTTTATTGTAATGGGAGAGAATGAGATGCCTAGTTGTTTTTTGATAGGAATTGACTTTTTAAGATTGCATGATTTATCAGTTGATATTGGTAGTGGTTTGCTTCTGAAGAATGGATGTGAAGTAGTTGTGATAGAAGATAAGTGTATTTATGGCGAATTTTGATGGCATGGTTGATATTACGAGGAGTGAGGATGATCTACTGACTAAAGAGGAGGTGGAAGAAATGCAAGATGAATGTGAGGAAATTAAAAGGTTACGTGAATGTATGTTGAATAGTATTGAGGTAGAAGAATGGCCGTCTGATTTAGAGGTGTATAAGAAAGTTAGTAAGAGACTTATTGTGTGTAAGAATATTGTTTATTTTCTACATAAAGGAATGGATGAAGATATATATGTTCCTGTGTTTCCACTGCATGCAGCAGTAAGTATGTGTATGTTAGTGCATGACAGATATGGGCATATGGGTAAGAATAAATTATGGGAATGCATGTGTGAGAGATTGTTTACACCTGGGTTGAGTCAGATATGTAAGGATGTAGCGACTACGTGTGAAGATTGCCAAAAAGGGAAGTATCAGAGAGTGCATGCTAATCCGCCTGTTTTGAGATTACGTATGAAAGAACCATTCGAGATGTTTGTGATTGATTGTGTTTCGTTGCCTGTGACTGCGAGAAGACATGTGGGAATGATTATTATGGTTGATCACATGAGTAAATTTACCTATGCAATACCCATCAAGGATAAACGGAGCGAGACTGTTGCAAGAATGGTTGGTCAAGTGATGTTGCCGATGTGTGTGTGTGTAAGCCTGTGAGAATGTTAAGTGATAATGGCCCTGAGTTTGTTGGATGGGAGTTTGAGCAGATGTTAAGAGAATGGGGTATTGAACATGTGTATTCGACTCCTTATATGCCAAGTGCAAATGGGTTGGCTGAAAGGACTATAAGAACATTAACTGAAATTTTGCGAATGATGAGTACATGTGGTAATGATTGGGATTTGTATGTTGGTAGAGCGTTGTGGGCTTACAATGCAACAGTGCATAAGAGTACTGGTATGTCTCCATGTAAGTTTGTGTTAAATTTTGAAAAGATAATAAGACCGAGGTTGGGTGTGTCGGAGGATGATAGAGATGTGTGGAGGAAAGCAAATAAGAGGTTTGAAAGCTTTAAAGTTGGTGAGAGAGTGATGAAAGAAGTAATTGAAAAGGGTAGAATGAATGTAAATAAGGTGCGTGATAAATTTGAAGGTCCCTATGATGTGTTAGAAGTTGGTTCGAGTGGGTTAAGTTACGTTTTGGGTAAGTTGTGTGTGGGTGGTATTGTGGAAAAAATTAGGGCCCACCACAACCAGTTGCGTAAATGGAAAGAGGTACCTGAGTATATCCAAGAGAATGGGATGAGTAAATGGTTGAAAAGGAACAAGGGTGAACCTAGTATGTATGAGGACTTAGGTCTGGAAGGTAAACAGTTAGTGTTAGTAGAATATAAGAAAAGGAAGAATACAAGAGCTTTAAGTAAAGATGAAAGAAGGGGAAATTTTATAAGTAGAAGTGAGAATAGAAATAAGTATGACAAGGGTGTAAATGTGCAAGTGTGTATGGAAGATAAATGTGTTAATACAGATGAATCATGGCTGAGTATGAATGATACCTATAGTGTGTGTGGCTTTCCCTTAGGTGATGTAAAAGAAAGGATGACGAATGCGAGAGTGAGAGATAGGAGAATGATTAGTAGTATGAATGAATCTTTTACTAAAGTTGAGAATGTTTTTGATGAAATGGATGAACTGTTTACAGAAATGAGTGTAATTATAGGGCCAGATGAGAACGAGGTAGATATGATTGTACATGATATATTAGATGATAGGGATTTAGATAGGAATAGTGTTAATTTAGCGAATGATTGTGATAAGGAAGAAGTGAATGAGAGAGTATATGGAGGCCCAGTTACTCGGAGTAGAGGTCCCGTTCCCGACTGCGACTGGATTATGAAAAAAATAATGTAAGTGTTGTGTGAGAAGGATTTGGCAAAGTAAGGGGGGAGGAATGTGGAGGATTTATTTTTGCTTTATTTTTATTTTTTTGTTTTTGCCAAATCCTGTGAGAGAGAGAGAGAGAGAGAGAGAGAGAGAGAGAGAGAGAGAGAGAGAGAGAGAGAGAGAGAGAGAGAGATTGTGTTAGCGAGCGAAAGTAGTTAGGTTAACGATCGTTTGTGGTGAGAAAGACTGTTGGTTTGAATGAGATTGTTTGTTTACATTTTTTAGTTAGGTTACGACAGTGGTGAATGTTTCGGAGCGAATGCTTTTTTTGATTGACTGCGTCCTGAGTCAGTTGTGTGAACGCTGGAATTATTTTTCTTTACCAGCGAGGAAGTGATTTTTGATTTTCTGAGTAAGTACAGTTTTGTTTATCTTTGCTTGTCGTGATTGTGAATGATAGGAACAATTTATTATTTATCTTTGATTATAGTGCGATAGTTCAGTTAGCTAGAAGTGTTCGTAAGTGTTTTTTTTCTTTATTTTTGGCAGGCCGTGATTCCTCCTTTGGAGAGACTTAAATTTTTTCGAATGCTGAGATATAGTTGATGACCTGGCCTGTGATTGATTTTGGTATTAAGACTGCTCTTTGGATTGACGATTGTTGATGACCGGCCCGTTTACTTCCGATCGATGATGATGATGATGATGGTGGTGCTAATAATAACCACGACCCCAATCAGGGAAGTAGTTGTGGCGAATTGCCACCCAATGAACTGTTAAACACAGAGTTGTGTGCCGTAAAGACAGTCCGGCTTGTGTGTGGCGACCGTGTTGGTGTACCATAATATTTATACAAGAAATTCATATATATATTTATTTTTGGCGTTGGTGTGTGGTATAAGTTAAGTTTGTTAGAATTTTTTGCGTTTATTTGAATGGTATTTATAGTATATATAGTGTTAAGTTTTGATTAGTTTTAAGTGTTTATTTTGATTGCTTATAGTTTGATTTATTTTAGTTTAAGAAATATAGTTTTAAGGATATGTTTTGTTTAAATTTTCCTTCTGTCCAAGAGTCCAGTTGATAAAGTAAGGGGAAAGTTTGTGTTGTGGGACCATTGTCAGTAGGTGTGATTCAGGGTGTGGGGCTTGTTCTTGCAACATCCCGCCACAATATTTAAAATGTTCTCTCTGGCTGATCTTGCAATTACAGTATGAACTATTATAAACTTGATCTATTGACATATTGCTTTGCAATAATAGCCGTGTAATATAGTTTAAACAGGTCATTTTATATTGAAGTTGAATTATATGATTAAGGAAGGCATATGTTTACTGTTTTTAACGCCTTTTTTTAATAAAAAAACAGGTTCTCTCTCTCTCTCTCTCTCTCTCTCTCTCTCTCTCTCTCTCTCTCTCTCTCTCTCGTTAACAGAGAATAACGTTATGAACAAATTAAAAATCATAAATTGAAATAATCTTTAAAGGAGCGCTCTCTCTCTCTCTCTCTCTCTCTCTCTCTCTCTCTCTCTCTCTCTCTCTCTCTCTCTCTCTCTCTCTCTCTCTCTCTCTCTATGAAAATTAAAAACAAACCAATTTACTTTGAATATATTGATAATTTTTTCTAGCGTCTTAAATTCAATGGAATATTTTTGTTCCTTTTCCTCTCTTATTGTCCCACCAGTAATTCCTCTCACTTTATATGTAATTTGCATATCATTTAGGCCTTCTGAACTTTTCGAAGCTACTTATCATCCGTCAAAGGATATTCAAATGAACTCTTCCTTGATAAACCATCAAAGGGTCTTCCATCTTCTCGATTTGAGTCTAACCAAACAAGAACAGTCCAATGAAGGAAGCTCGGTGAATTCATTTCGTGATTATCTTTATTGAATAAATATTCAATTTGAATTAACAATAAAAAGGAAATAAATAGAATATAGTTTTGAAATATGAATATTTTTATTATTTATAATAAATATAAGCTAACAGTTTGTCTTTTATTGTTTATAGTATGCAATATAATAAATGGACATGAAAATAAAACGATATATTCATCACATCAGATATTAATAGTGCAACGTTGTATGGGAAACATTTTGAACAATAGGGGCACTCAGTAGAGTGCAGACCTCCACCGCAGCAGCTTATTTATTAACCTTTTACTCGACCTTGACCTTGATCTTTGACCGTAACATGTATTATCAACGTGGATTTTCATACATTCAAATATGAACAAATATGTCCAAACTTATGGCTGATTACGTGAATTGAACATTTTGCTTAACCGTGACCTTGACCTTTGACCTAGACCTGCCAAAATATAATCATTTTCAGCTTTTTACATTATAGTTAATTCCTGCACATTTCATTACTCTACGATTAAAATTATGGCTAGGAAGCTGTTCACAAAGAAACACACAAACATAACCTCCTTCCAACTTCTTTGGTGAAGGCAATTACTATAATTTTGATGAGCAGTATATTAACGTCTTCATATTAAGAAGAAATCTAGTTGATACAAAAGTTTAGAGAGAGAACAAGGAAGAGTTAACACCAGGTCAACTTTATCCCTGAAAGAAAGCCAGTGTCTCGGGTGGGAAGAAATCTTTTCTACTGTACCAACCGTGTGTCACACAATTGTACATAATTCCTTTTGTATATATTATGCTTGTATCTTCGCTCTTCCCTCGCACTAAAATGAACATGAAAATTCATGGTCCTCTTTCATATTCGTTTTAGTGCGAGGGAAGAGCGAAGATACAAGCATAATATATACAAAAGGAATTATGTACAATTGTGTGACACACGGTTGGTACACTACGTAGTCTGTTTGCCTGTTCTCTTTGGAAGCGTTTTCTTACGAAGCCTCTTCTATAATACACACACACACACACGTGTATATATATATATATATATATATATATATATATATATATATATATATATATATATATATATATATATATATATGTATATATATATATGTATATATATATATGTATATATATATATATGTATATATATATATATATATATATGTATATATATATATATATATATATATATATATATATATATATATATATATATAAGTATATATATATATGTATATATATATGTATATATATATATATATATATATATATATATATATATATATGTCTTATTTATAACTGTAATCGAACAGTTTAACATGTTTTTTCAAAAAGGCCCATAAAAGAAACACAGGAAATATGAATAAATCACACTATATTTCGGTCAATAAACATCGACCCTTTTCAGGATGTAAAGTACAAGTGAGGATTACAGTGGAGAGTGACGGTTTATATATGAAAGCAAAAGGGTGTGTTCAATTGTTCTATAGTTGTTATAATTGCTGGAAGGATTAGCCAAATTTAATTACATCCAGGTGCGTGTTCTTATTGTTGAGCCGCTTGGAGGAAGTCTTGACCTCTGATGCATGTCTGGTGATCGGTCTCCGTGGATTATCTTCTTAATGATAGGGTTGAGAAGAGTATTGTCCACTGTGTCAGCTTTCCATTGGCCCCCAGATAGGTTCATTGTGTTTGATTGATTTATGATGGCTGATTCCAGGATTTTCCCTCTGTACGGACAGGTACTCTTAAAAAGCAAAGACGACTCACTCCAGTTAATCTGGTGCACTAAATCCCTAAGGTGAATGAAAATCCCCGAGTTTTCATACCCATATCTAACAGATCTTTTGTGTTCGGATAATCTTTGAGATAGCGAACGGCCAGTTTGCCCAACGTACACTTTTTCACAATCCCTACATGGTACTTTGTAAACGCCGGATTCTATCTCTCTTTTATTTTGATAAACATTAATAAGGGCGCTTCCTATGGTCTTTGGATATGAAAAAAAAGGGGTTCTCAGTTTTGATATGATTTGTTATATTTTTAATACCTTCTATATATGGGAGTTTTATCTTATTTTTAAAATCTCTTTGGTTAGTAACATCATGATCTTTATAATATATCGTGTTGGCTTTGTTGATGGCCTTTTCTATGACATACGTCGGGTAGAATAGCTGGGCAAGTTGTTTACGGATGATTTCAAATTCTTTATTTAGGTAGGCTGGGGAACAGATTCTCAAACCTCTAAGAAATAGATTGCAAGCTACTCCAATTTTTACAGAAATGTCGTGATAACTAAAGAAATGAATGTAGGAAATAGAGAAAGTTGGTTTTCTATACACAGTGAAATTATACCCCGTCGATTCCCTTATAATTAGTATGTCCAAAAAAGCTAATTTTCCATCTCTTTCCCATTCAGTTTTAAATTTTTATGCTAGGGACTAGGGAATTTAGATTATTGAAAAATATATTGAAATCTCCCCAGCTATCATCCCAATATGTGAAAATGTCATCAACATAGCGTTGCCAAACCATGTTCGTAGGTTTAACTGTTGTTAAAATTTCTGTTTCAAAGTATTCCATGTAGAGGTTAGCTAAAATTGGAGATAACGGGCTGCCCATACTACAACCAAATTTCTGTTTGTAAAAATTTTCATTGAAAGAGAAAACGTTATTTGACACTCTTAGTTTAATTAACTTAATTGTTTTTTCAATACCGAGGGGGAAGTGATCTTCGTAAGGGATTAATTTTTCCCTCAAGAAACCTAATACGTCGTTGATCGGGACCTTTGTAAATAGGGATTCTACGTCAAGACTCAAGAGTTTTACATTGTTTACCGGGATATTTAATCTATTGAATTTCTGGATGAAGTCCTCCGCATGCTTAATATGAGCTGAAGAAAAGCTCCCTAGAAAGGGAGACAGCAAGTCTGCTAACCATTTTGATATATTATATATAAATGACCCTTTACATGAGACGATTGGGCGTAAGGGAATACCGTCCTTATGAGTTTTTGGGAGCCCGTAAAAATATGGCAACGAGGGGTTCATGACTTTGAATTTTTCTAAGACCTCGATGTCTTTTTTATTATTTCCGATATTTCTTACGGATTTGAAAAACTCCGGAGCAACAGAGTTACGGGGATCTTTTGTTAGCTTTTCATATGTAGTGTCATCGTTTAAGAGTCTTTGAACTTTGTTGACATACGTCTCTTTATCAAGAATGACTATTTTTCCGTCTTTATCCGATTTTGTGATGATGATATTATCGGTTTTGTTTAATGAAAAAATTGCATTATGAAACCTTCTGGGAAGCGGATTTTTACTGTTACTTTGTTCTAATGCATTTAACAAGATTCCTTTTAGGCAAGTTTCATCTTTTTCAAAATTGTTTTTAGAGAAATGTTTATCGAAGGCCACCACATAATCAAAATGACTTTCCCGTCCGGGTTTCATAGCAAAAGAGATACCTAGATTCAGAGCTGTTTGCTCATTCACTGTGAGTGGACGGTTCGATAAATTCAAAACGTTATTTTCCAATCCTAAATTATTCCATGTACTATTTCGTATGAGTGTTTCTAATTTATTATTCAATTTCTCGGAGTGAGTCACACTACTATTAATAGCACCAGTCAGCACATATGAAGAAAGATCTCTGTACATACCATCATCTCGGCATAGCCGACGAAGAGATACCCCTAATTCACTTATATTCCTCCGTGATACATAGATGTCATGATTTGCTGATATAATTCGTTCTTGCAGAAATGTCCTGGAGGAATTAGGAAAGGGGTCCGATGTTGACGTCCAGCGTGAAAAGGCATACATTTTTGGTATAACTTGTTCTTGCAGACACTCTTCAAGAAACCATTTCTGGTTTTTCCTCCGGTGAAGTTCCTGCACAAGTCGTTCATAACGTCTGAATATATGCTTGATATCGGCATTCCAACTGAAGATATGGAAAAAACGAAGGGGTTCCATGATGGGCTAATATGTCTTATTTATAACTGTAATCGAACAGTTTAACATGTTTTTTCAAAAAGGCCCATAAAAGAAACACAGGAAATATGAATAAATCACACTATATTTCGGTCAATAAACATCGACCCTCTTCAGGAAGTAAAGTACAAGTGAGGATTACAGTGGAGAGTGACGGTTTATATATGAAAGCAAAAGGGTGTGTTCAATTGTTCTATAGTTGTTATAATTGCTGGAAGGATTAGCCAAATTTAATTACATCCAGGTGCGTGTTCTTATTGTTGAGCCGCTTGGAGGAAGTCTTGACCTCTGATGCATGTCTGGTGGTCGGTCTCCGTGGATTATCTTCTTAATGATAGGGTTGAGAAGAGTATTGTCCACTGTGTCAGCTTTCCATTGGCCCCCAGATAGGTTCATTGTGTTTGATTGATTTATGATGGCTGATTCCAGGATTTTCCTTCTGTACGGACAGGTACTCTTAAAAAGCAAAGACGACTCACTCCAGTTAATCTGGTGCCCTAAATCCCTAAGGTGAATGAAAATCCCCGAGTTTTCATACCCATATCTAACATATCTTTTGTGTTCGGATAATCTTTGAGATAGCGAACGGCCAGTTTGCCCAACGTACACTTTTTCACAATCCCTACATGGTACTTTGTAAATGCCGGATTCTATCTCTCTTTTATTTTGATAAACATTAATAAGGGCGCTTCCTATGGTCTTTGGATATGAAAAAATAAAGGGGTTCTCAGTTTTGATATGATTTGTTATATTTTTAATACCTTCTATATATGGGAGTTTTATCTTATTTTTAAAATATCTTTGGTTAGTAACATCATGATCTTTATAATATATCATGTTGGTTTTGTTGATGGCCTTTTCTATGACATACGTCGGGTAGAGTAGCTGGGCGAGTTGTTTACGGTTGATTCCAAATTCTTTATTTAGGTAGGCTGGGGAACAGATTCTCAAACCTCTAAGAAATAGATTGCAAGCTACTCCAATTTTTCCAGAAAGGTCGTGATAACTAAAGAAATGAATATAGGAAATAGAGAAAGTTGGTTTTCTATACACAGTGAAATTATACCCCGTCGATTCCCTTATAATTAGTATGTCCAAAAAAGCTAATTTTCCATCTTTTTCCCATTCAGTTTTAAATTTTATGCTAGGGACTAGGGAATTTAGATTATTGAAAAATATATTGAAATCTCCCCAGCTATCATCCCAATATGTGAAAATGTCATCAACATAGCGTTGCCAAACCATGTTCGTAGGTTTAATTGTTGTTAAAATTTCTGTTTCAAAGTATTCCATGTAGAGGTTAGCTAAAATTGGAGATAACGGGCTGCCCATACTACAACCAAATTTCTGTTTGTAAAAATTTCCATTGAAAGAGAAAACGTTATTTGACACTCTTAGTTTAATTAACTTAATTGTTTTTTCAATACCGAGGGGGAAGTGATCTTCGTAAGGGATTAATTTTTCCCTCAAGAAACCTAATATGTCGTTGATCGGGACCTTTGTAAATAGGGATTCTACGTCAAGACTCAAGAGTTTCACATTGTTTACCGGGATATTTAATCTATTGAATTTCTGGATGAAGTCCTCTGCATGCTTAATATGAGCTGAAGAAAAGCTCCCTAGAAAGGGAGACAGCAAGTCTGCTAACCCTTTTGATATATTATATATAAATGACCCTTTACATGAGACGATTGGGCGTAAGGGAATACCGTCCTTATGAGTTTTTGGGAGCCCGTAAAAATATGGCAACGAGGGGTTCATGACTTTGAATTTTTCTAAGACCTCGATGTCTTTTTTATTATTTCCGATTTTTCTTACGGATTTGAAAAACTCCGGAGCAACAGAGTTACGGGGATCTTTTGTTAGCTTTTCATATGGCTAATTGGGCTAATCCTTGCAGCAATCATAACAACTATAGAACAATTGAACACACCCTTTTGCTTTCATATATAAACCGTCACTCTTCACTGTAATCCTCACTTGTACTTTACATCCTGAAGAGGGTCGATGTTTATTGACCGAAATATAGTGTGATTTATTCATATTTCCTGTGTTTCTTTTATGGGCCTTTTTTGAAAAAACATGTTAAACTGTTCGATTACAGTTATAAATAAGACATATTAGCCTATCATGGAACCCCTTCGTTTTTTCCATATCTTCAGTTGGAATGCCGATATCAAGCATATATTCAGACGTTATGAACGACTTGTGCAGGGACTTCACCGGAGGAAAAACCAGAAATGGTTTCTTGAAGAGTGTCTGCAAGAACAAGTTATACCAAAAATGTATGCCTTTTCACGCTGGACGTCAACATCGGACCCCTTTCTTAATTCCTCCAGGATATTTCTGCAAGAACGAATTATGTCAGCAAATCATGACATCTATGTATCACGGAGGAATATAAGTGAATTGGGGGTATCTCTTCGTCTGCTATGCCGAGATGATGGTATGTACAGAGATCTTTCTTCATATGTGCTGACTGGTGCTATTAATAGTAGTGTGACTCACTCCGAGAAATTGAATAATAAATTAGAAAGACTCATACGAAATAGTACATGGAATAATTTAGGATTGGAAAATAACGTTTTGAATTTATCGAACCGTCCACTCACAGTGAATGAGCAAACAGCTCTGAATCTAGGTATCTCTTTTGCTATGAAACCCGGACGGGAAAGTCATTTTGATTATGTGGTGGCCTTCGATAAACATTTCTCTAAAAACAATTTTGAAAAAGATGAAACTTGCCTAAAAGGAATCTTGTTAAATGCATTAGAACAAAGTAACAGTAAAAATCCGCTTCCCAGAAGGTTTCATAATGCAATTTTTTCATTAAACAAAACCGATAATATCATCATCACAAAATCGGATAAAGACGGAAAAATAGTCATTCTTGATAAAGAGACATATGTCAACAAAGTTCAAAGACTCTTAAACGATGACATTACATATGAAAAGCTAACAAAAGATCCCCGTAACTCTGTTGCTCCGGAGTTTTTCAAATTCGTAAGAAAAATCGGAAATAATAAAAAAGACATCGAGGTCTTAGAAAAATTCAAAGTCATGAACCCCTCGTTGCCATATTTTTACGGGCTCCCAAAAACTCATAAGGACGGTATTCCCTTACGCCCAATCGTCTCATGTAAAGGGTCATTTATATATAATATATCAAAAGGGTTTTAGCAGACTTGCTGTCTCCCTTTCTAGGGAGCTTTTCTTCAGCTCATATTAAGCATGCAGAGGACATCATCCAGAAATTCAATAGATTAAATATCCCGGTAAACAATGTAAAACTCTTGAGTCTTGACGTAGAATCCCTATTTACAAAGGTCCCGATCAACGACGTATTAGGCTTCTTGAGGGAAAAATTGATCCCTTACGAAGATCACTTCCCCCTCGGTATTGAAAAAACAATTAAGTTAATTAAACTAAGCGTGTCAAATAACGTTTTCTCTTTCAATGGAAATTTTTACAAACAGAAATTTGGTTGTAGTATGGGCAGCCCGTTATCTCCAATTTTAGCTAACCTCTACATGGAATACTTTGAAACAGAAATTTTAACAACAATTAAACCTACGAACATGGTTTGGCAACGCTATGTTGATGACATTTTCACATATTGGGATGATAGCTGGGGAGATTTCAATATATTTTTCAATAATCTAAATTCCCTAGTCCCTAGCATAAAATTTAAAACTGAATGGGAAAAAGATGGAAAATTAGCTTTTTTGGACATACTAATTATAAGGGAATCGACGGGGTATAATTTCACTGTGTATAGAAAACCAACTTTCTCTATTTCCTACATTCATTTCTTTAGTTATCACGACATTTCTGTAAAAATTGGAGTAGCTTGCAATCTATTTCTTAGAGGTTTGAGAATCTGTTCCCCAGCCTACCTAAATAAAGAATTTGAAATCATCCATAAACAACTCGCCCAGCTATTCTACCCGACGTATGTCATAGAAAAGGCCATCAACAAAGCCAACACGATATATTATAAAGATCATGATGTTACTAACCAAAGATATTTTAAAAATAAGATAAAACTCCCATATATAGAAGGTATTAAAAATATAACAAATCATATCAAAACTGAGAACCCCTTTGTTTTTTCATATCCAAAGACCATAGGAAGCGCCCTTATTAATGTTTATCAAAATAAAAGAGAGATAGAATCCGGCGTTTACAAAGTACCATGTAGGGATTGTGAAAAAGTGTACGTTGGGCAAACTGGCCGTTCGCTATCTCAAAGATTATCCGAACACAAAAGATATGTTAGATATGGGTATGAAAACTCGGGGATTTTCATTCACCTTAGGGATTTAGTGCACCAGATTAACTGGAGTGAGTCGTCTTTGCTTTTTAAGAGTACCTGTCCATACAGAAGGAAAATCCTGGAATCAGCCATCATAAATCAATCAAACACAATGAACCTATCTGGGGGCCAATGGAGAGGTGACACAGTGGACAATACTCTTCTCAACCCTATCATTAAGAAGATAATCCACGGAGACCGACCACCAGACATGCATCAGAGGTCAAGACTTCCTCCAAGCGGCTCAACAATAAGAACACGCACCTGGATGTAATTAAATTTGGCTAATCCTTCCAGCAATTATAACAACTATAGAACAATTGAACACACCCTTTTGCTTTCATATATAAACCGTCACTCTCCACTGTAATCCTCACTTGTACTTTACATCCTGAAGAGGGTCGATGTTTATTGACCGAAATATAGTGTGATTTATTCATATTTCCTGTGTTTCTTTTATGGGCCTTTTTTAAAAAACATATATATATATATATATATATATATATATATATATATATATATATATATATATATATATATATATATATATATATATATATATATAATTATTTATTTATATATATAATTATATATTTATATATATATTATATATATATATATATATATATATATATATATATATATATATATATATATATATATATATATATATATACATATATATATATATATA